>NC_056528.1:18577875-18651986 GCF_019175285.1 Sceloporus undulatus | reverse complement strand
ATAATAATAATAATAATAATAATAATAATAATAATAATAATAATAATAATAGGATTTATTTATATGCCACCCAATAGATATCTGTCAGGGGTGTTTTGATTGTGTTTTCCTGTATGGCAGGGAGCTGGATTGGATGGCTCTTGGGGTCTTATCAAACTCTATGATTCTATATATCTGCAGCTTGGTGATCCAATTTGCATGTCACGAAAAGCAAAAAGGAAAGGCGCAACTGAAGACTGGGTTGGACAAGGCTCTCTACCCATGGTGTTCTCTTCCCTCCAGTCTCCATCCCTCTTAACAGTTGTCTCTCCCCTCCGCCTTGCCGCTCAGCCAGCCAAAAGTAAGATCTTCACATTATTGCATCCGACAGCTCTAATCCCTGAGATGCTTGCTGCCTGTTTGGCTCGAAAGAAGGTTTCTAAAAACAAAACAACAATCTAGACTCACCGCCTTTGGGTGACATGCTCCGTCCTTTGCAAGGGACATCCTGGGCTTGAGTCTAAAAATGGGAGACACCCCACAGGGGTAGATTGCACCTCCTTCAAGGGAGCAAAGTAGAAGGTGGAGGACAGGCTCTCTCCAGCTGCCGGACTAAGGCTCTATGGAGCTGTGCCTGTCTGCTCTTCTCTCTCACTCTGAGACAGAAAAAAAGGCAGCTGGAAAGGAAGGAGTTGTTGTATACCTTTATGTCTTTTCTGACTTAAGGTGATACTAAGGTGAACATATCATGGGGTTTTCTTGGCAAGATTTGTCCCGAGGGCTTTGCTTTTGCCTTCCTCCAAGGATGAGAGAGTATGTCCTGCCCATGGTTACCCAATGGGGTTCCATGGCTGAAAGGGGATTTAAACCTTGGTCTGCAGAGTCATACTCCAACTATCAAACAACCGCACCATGCTGGTTTTCTGACATTTACTAAAAAATTAAAGAAGGGCAGGAGAAAGTGAAAAACATTGAAATCACAGACAGCAGTAGCTCTTGTCTGCTACAAGCAAAGCCCAACCAGGGACTGTTGTCTACCTCCTTCCCTAGAAGCAAGATAGATTTCTTCCCACACCCCGACAAGTGGGTGACCTTCATCGGAAGGACGAAAGAGGGGGGGAAAGAAGCACTGTCAGAAACTCACTCTCGATCCATCCTTCCTGGCAGGATCAGCAAAGTTAGTGGCTGCTGTTGCGGCCCAAGGGTGTTAAGATGCTAAAACAACAATCCAGAGTGAGGAGGGTGAAGAGGGATGCTGTGAATGAGTGATGCGAGGCTGGATAAATGAAACAAGGAGAGATGCGGCGGAGGTGCAGGTGGCCCATTAGCACTCCTAAAGGATGTGGCAGGTGGGGAAAAGAAATTGCACCTTTGTCACAGGGTGCTAGAGGCCTGTTCAGAAAGTATCTCTCTTGCGGATTGTGGGAGAGAATGGGACTAGGAACCTGAGCTTGGGCATGGCAGACTAATTTCCCTGAACCCCAAGTGGGCAATGCTTGTTTGTTGTTAGCTGCCCTTGAGTCAGCCTCGACTCATGGAGACACCTCCAAGACCCCCCTGCCCTCCACTACTCTGCTTAGATCCTGCAAATTCGGACCCGTGACCTCCTTGGTTGAGTCTATCCATCTGGCAAGTGGTCTTCCTCTCTTTCTACTTGCCTTCTACCTTTCCTAGCATTATTGTTGTTTTTTCTAATGATTCATGCTTTCTCATAATGTGGCCAAAGTACGATGGCCTCAGTAGAATCACCTTGGCTTCCAGGGAGAATTCAGATTTGAATGTCAAAGACCCATTTGTTTGTCTTTTTAACCGTCCCTGGTATCCTCAGCACTCTTTCCAGCACCGCATCTCAAAAAGGTTTATGTCCTTATCATCCACTTTCTTCAGCTCTCACATCTGTACAAGGTGATGAGGAATGCAAAGCACTGGTTTGTTCTAACTTTAGTTTTCAGTTGTAGGTCTTCACGCTTTGGGATCTTGTCAAGTTCTTTTATTGCTGCCCTTCCCATTCCTAGTCTTCTTCTGATTTCTTGACTTCAGTCTCCTTTGTGATCAATGTTTGATCCAAGGTACAGGAAAGCGTTAACTATTTCGATTTCCTCATTGTCTAGATTGAATTTATGTAGATCATCTGTGGTCATCATTTTTGTTTTCTTTATGTTCAGCATAAATTTACTTCAGTGTGCCCGCGTCATACATGAGCACATCATATGCGGGTGCATCATACATGGCTTCAAAAAAAAAGCATTGCGCGCCTTCGAAGATGAAATGGGGCGCGTGACCATGGCACCACCTTTTGCACTTTGAACTCAGTTTGCAGCAATTGAAGTAAGCCAAGGAGGAAGAAGAAAAGGCAGAGGAGGAGAAAGAAACCAGGACATTATAAAAGCAGCTGAAAAAGTGGGAAGGCAAAGGATTAGTCAAGATTTTCTCTGCCAAACGGGGGCAACTGGAGAAAAGGCAACGCAAACACACATGAGTTCAGAAGAGAGAGAGAGGAGGAGGATTCTACAATTTGCAACCCAGTTCGCTGAAAGCTCTCCAAATTTCTCCTGCAAAGACAAATCCAAACTCCCCTTCGCTCGCTCGCTCTCATCTGCATCTGGGCAAGATGTCAAGGCGTGCTTTAAACTGGAATTATTTTAAGCCCAGGACTCACTGGAGACTGAAACAAAGGCAGCGCTTGAGCTACTGAGGCTTTTTTTCCCCTCCTTTTCTTCCCGAAACAGCTTTTTGATGCACAAACAGCTTAAGTTAAAAGGAAAGAGGCACAGGTGGGGAGGACATGCTTTTACTTGCAAGTGTAAAATAACCTTGGAAAATCTGAAAGATCTGTGCCACCTTTCCCTGTAAGGGCTCCAGTTCTTAGGAGAGGAAGGCTCTCATCCTTGTCCTCATCCTCTTCGTCCTGCAAACAGTATTTGCTGCTTTGCTTTCAGCTTTTTGAATAGTGCTGTGTGTAGTTAGAACATTCATAAACGTCTCGCAACTTACTTAAAAGTGTGAGCGCATTCATGTCCATGATCAGTTATTATTAACTTATTAATTTCATTTATATCTTTCCTTCCCCCCCCCAAGATTATGACTAATTACTTACACATTTAAAAGATTGCAATTAAAAACATACAGTTGGCCCTCTGTATCCATGGATTTTTATCCACAGATTCAACCATCCACAGCTAATAAAAATTCTAACAGGATTTTTTTTTTTTTGCCATTTTATATAAGAGACACCATTTCGCTTTGTTGTTGTTGTGTGTCTTCAATTCATTTCCAACTTATAGTGATCCTAAGGTGCTGCCATCTTCTGACCTTCTCTTGGGAGTGGACTACCTGTCCTAAGGCGATCCTAAGGTGAAGGCATCATGGGATTTTCATGGCAAGATTTGTTCAGAGGAGGTTTTCCATTGCTTTCCCCTGAGGATGAGAGTATGCAACTTACCCAAAGTCACCCAGCGGGTTTCATGACCAAGCTGGGAATCGAACCCTGATCTCCAACATCATAGTCCAACACTCAAAGCATTGTATTTAATGGGGCTTGGGCATCCACGGATTTTAGTTTTTATGGAGGATTATGGAACCAAACCCCAATGGATACCAAAGGCCCGCTATACAATTCAGATTAAACTACAGGTCAGAAGATGGCAGCACCTTTTCCCAATACACATGTCCAAGGGAATCTTTGCCTTTTGATCAGGTGCACCTTGGCCAAAGTATTTGCATACACTAGGTTTCTTATTTATGGCAACCCTAAGTCAAACCTATCATGGGGTTTTCTTGGCATGTTTGCCATTGCCATCCTCTGAGGCTGAAAGATGGTGTAGGGAAAGGGTGTTCAGTTTAGAATGGTGATGGTTGCATTGCTGATGTTGTGAGCCTTCAAGTCGTTTCCGACGTATGGCAACCCTAAGGCGAACCTGCCATAGGTATTTCTTGGCAAGATTTGTCTGGAGGAGGTTTTGCCACTGACTTCCCTAGTGGGTTTACATGGCTGAATCAGGATTCAAATCCTGGTCTGCAGAATCATAGTCCAGCACTCAGACTATTACACCACGCTGGCTCTTGCTAGCTGTACAGATCCATTTCTCCGTTCACCAAATGTACATGTGTTTTAGTTCTACGGCACAAGATGAATGGCTGGTCCTTCCCAGGTATAAATCAGATTGCCCTGGACCGCTCCAAAGTAGCACTTTCAACTTCAGGGTGCTAATAGAATCCAGCAGGGGAGAGAGGAAGAATGAATGAGCAGAGACATACAGTTGGCCTAAGAGCAGCCCTGGTTTGCAGAGCGCAATGGAGCCCATCCGCTACCCCGAGGCTGAAAAACATGAGGCGAAGGGCAAAGGTTAAAGAGTTCAGGCACACTTCAGCTTCCTTAAATACAACAGGCCTCTTACAGGTTGCAAGATGGATGGCTTTAGTACCGGTTGAGTGGGTGGGTGGCAGTGGAGGACAGAGAGACGGTGGAGCAACATTGGCAAAGCCATTGGGAAAACAGCAGTGACACCATGAGGCAGAAGGGAAGCAAGACATGAAAAGAAGCAGCCCTTAAGGAAAGTTGGGTACAGGTTGAGTAAGTCTCCCTTATCCGGAATTCCAAAATATAGTGGGCCCTTGGTATCCTCTGCGATTTGGTTCCAATACAATCTGTAGATGCTCAAGTCCTATTCAATACGATGGCATAGTATAACGGTGTCCCTTATATAAAATAGCAAAATCGAAGCTTGCTATTTGGAATGTCTATCTTTTTAAAAGTGCTTTCAAGTCATGGATGGTCGAATCCATGAGAAAAGACCCCACTGATACAGGGGGACTACTGTATTCCCAAAACCAAAACCAACTGTCTCAATTTAAGAAGGAGAGTCCCAGTTAATCCTCTGTCATCCCACTTTTTAAAGGATCCCAGTTTCTCTTGCCTCCTCCTTTGTCCTCAGTTTACATCAGTTGCTGCAAACTGAGTTCAGAGTGCAAAAGTTGTTTGCAGTCAGTTAACTCAGCAGCGGGGAGAGGAGAAAGAATCGACTCGTCGTTCTTAGGAAATTGGGGCAAATTTGTTGCAGCCTCTCCTAGTTTGTGTCCTCTTCCTTAATAATATTTGTCATCTTGGCTGCATGTCTCCAAGTTGGAGGGTATGAATTTTCACACACGAGGGGAATAGGACTGGGGCAAGGAGATTGCTTTTTGGAGGCCCTGGAGCATTCAGGGAGAGGACAAAGCACTCTATACTGGAAATGGTTAACACTTGATCAAATCCAGAAGCCATCTGCTTAAACGACTTTATTTTGACGTAACAAAAGAGCATGAGAAAAGCCAACAGTCACCAGAAATGCTATCACCCTGCTTCCCAAGAAAGTAGTGATTACTATTTAGATATAACAATATTTGATGGCAAACTCCTTACCGCTTGGAATACACACTCACACACACATAATACTTCCCTCCCTCAATCTACCCAAAATATGGAATGAAGACACAAAACAGTATGGCTATAGGCAGAGATCTTCTCCTTGAAATTGGACTTTGGTTTTAACAAGCTGGGCAAGAAGGATGTGCAACACGCACATTGTAGTTTTAATACACAAAATGGATGTAACGCATCTTTATGTTTTTTTAAATTACTGTTTTAATTGCATTCATACTTTAATGCTTTTAAAACTTCTGTTCACCAGTGGTTTCTTAAAAAGCTAACATTGTTGTAAGTCCCACTGATTCCCATATTGGGAAGACGCATCTGCGCTAGAGAAACAATGCAATTTTGACACCACTTTAACTGCCACGGCTCAATGCTATGCAATTCTGGGATTTGTAGTTTACTGGGCTCTCTGCCAGGGAAGGCTAGACATCTCACAAAATTACAAATCCCAGAATGGACTGAGCCATGGCTGTTAAAGTGGTGCCAAACTCCATTATTTCTGCAGTGCGGATGCAGCCAAAAGTTGTCCTGTCCCTTCGAGTTGTCTTATGACAATTCCATCCCATGATTTTCTTGGGAAGATTTATTCAGAGGAGGTTTCCCATTGCCTTTTCATGAAATGGAGAACGCATGACTTGCTCAAGGCCATGCAGTGGACTTTCAGGGCTGAGTGGGGATTTGAACCTTGGTCCCCTGGAATCCTTGCCCAACACTCAAACCACTACACCATGCTGCCTTCCTCTCTGGGAGAAAAGCACCTACAGGTAGAACAGGGGATCCAACAGAACTTGGAGCATTCTCCTTTCACAATGCAGCCTTACCCCTTGAATTCCCAAAATCTTGTCGTGGAGAGTTAAGTTTTTGGACAAAGTAGAACTATGGGGAAAGGAAGAGGAAGGGGAACAATGTTCCACCAGTGCTGGATCTCAACCAGAGCAACACCAGAGGTGTGGATGATGGAGAAAGAAGGGGGAAAGGAATCCCAAAGAAGGTGAATTGCCAGGTGGGGGGACTCTGAGGGCAGCCAAGAGATTTGGGGCTAGGATGGGATGGTATTCTTTGTATCATGCATCCATCAGGGATTCTGGTGTTCCTTCAAAAGAGGAAGGTGATGATGACCATCCAGAACATCAGGAGGTAGGATAGTAGGCATGAACAGTCTGGTAGGGGTGCCTTCGGGGATCTGTTGCAAAGATCTTTGTCACAACAATGGATCCGGACTCCTGGAAGCTCTTGCTGTTGGCAATGACGGGATGTAGCGCATCCACTGGTCAAAAGGATTCCCAGTACCACTGGCCAGGCAGAATGAAAGAGAGAGACAGCAGTCCATTAGAAGAAAGAAAGCAACAGCCTATTTAGGAACGACTTTGCAAATGCATGCAAGATTTGCAAAAAATGCAACTACAATAATCCAATGTAGGGGTGGGTATTTATAACCAGGAACACTGTCGAGATACCTTTATTTCAATTGATTTATTCCTTGATAGATAAAGCCTTGATTTCTTTCCACTGGCTTCTTTCCCAAGCAAAAGGAGTCAGATTGGGGCATGCTTTTCTGCCACTCTGCTAAAGAAGGCTAATTCCTAACCATTTTAGCTTTGATATATTTTACTATTTTGTTTCCCAAACCAGGGCTGACATCCCAGGAACCTTTGATTTTCAAAATGAATTAGTCAGAGAGGCACAATGTGGCCCATTTTAAAAAGAAATGTAGTACATAACTGGGAGAGGAGATGTTGGTGCTACACTGCAGAATTAATACAGTTTGACACTGCTTTAACTGTCACAGATCCAGCCTATGGAATCCTGGGATTTGTCCTTTGCTGTGCCCCAGAGACAAAGAAGTCTAAATATCTCAGAAAAAATACAAATCCTCAAATTCCATAGCATTTTTGAGCCATGGCAGTTAAAGCGATGTCAGCGTGCATTGACTCTGCAGCGCAAATGCAGCCTGTGTGGAAATAAAATAAAGAGACTCTCTTGGTTTGCAACTCACCGCTTTCCATCTTGATGCAAAACCTGTGCTTGAAGCCCTGGTGCGAATGAGAACAGGTGATCACTTCGGGACTGGTGCAACCCGTGCCAACAGACCGGCTGCCGACGATAATGTTGCAGCCATAACACTGGAGGCCTGCAGCTGAAACAGAAGAAGAAATGGCATTGTGAATGGAGGAACAGCAATCTGTATGGACATCTCCCGCCCTCCACAGACACCAACATTTCAGTTAGCCATTCATCAAAAGAGATTGCTATTGAATTCACTATTTAATCTGGAATGGGCATCATGTGTTTTTCCCCTTTTGCACCACCAGCCAGCCAAGAGACCTTACCTGTACTCTGCACAGTCCAGACTTCCTCTTTCTTTACTCTAAGAGTAACATAAGGAATACATGTTTATGTGTCATCATGGTAAGAAAATCCCAGGTTGCAAGTAGGACAACAAAATAAGTTAATGGGGAAGAACGGTATTTAGGGAATGATTGTTGCTGTTGTTGTTGTGTGTTTTCAAGGCATTTCCGACTTATGTTGACTCAAGGGCGGACCTGTCATGGGATTGTGTCGGCAAGATTTGTTCAGAGGAGGTTTGCCATTGTTTGGACAACTGGCATTTCTTGCTCCGCCGCTCCATACTTTGGATTAGAAACAGGGATAACTCAGAACAATGCAGCATCACTGGGAAAATCCATTTCCCTTCCAGTTATTCCCAGAATTGCACCTAAATGGAGAAGGAGGAATGGGAGTCTAATGTCATAGGCTCTGTACACACCAGTCTTGAAGGCCGGGTTGGGGGCAGAGTCAGGGTGTAGTGTCTCCCCAACGCATGCCTCAGCTCTGCCCCCAGGATGACACGACATTGCGTGCCGCACCGCATGTCACGCAGAATCGGGGTGCTTCTGTGGCACTGCATTCACATGACATAGCACCGAAGGAGCACCGTAAACATGCGGCACCACGGCTATTGCACCCTGGAAAGGCCAGATAGGGTCTGCAGTGTGCAGTTGCTGTGGCCCCAATCTGACAGTAAAAGGGGCAGCTGGAGGCCACTCCTTTGGAGCTATTTGCACAGCCCCATAGTTTCTACTCATCCAAAAAGTCCCAGGATTTCATCCCTACAAAGCCTGGCTCTAATATACCACTGGTCGATATTCTTTCTGTCCAGTAATGCCTGAAAAATATCACTTGGTGGGGTTAGGGAATTTTAAGAACTGTATGAGCTATTGAGGCAGTTCAGCTGGTATAACACTCTGTGCAGAAACGAGAAATGCCTTCACAGTGAACACGGTGGCCTAAATACAATTGTCGGTGCCCAGCTAGAGTAAACTAACTGAATCAATGGAATGCATGTAAGCGTTGATTGACCAAATTCCCATTGATTCAGCGAGCCTACTTTAGTTGGGACTAGCATTCTGGATTGCGGCCAGCCTTCCCCGAGGCAGTCGGCTTGGCTCTGGTTAGCGGGCAGAAAGCACAGGGCTTGGAGCACTGGCTTTAAAATTTAATTAGCCCGCATTGATCATTGCCAAGGCAGCAATCAATTTGTTGCTGTTAACACTTGCATGCCTTGTTAATTAAAGCATTGATTAAATGGCTGGTTTGTAAAGAAGCCGCCAGAATTGCAGAGTGCGGCATGATCGGTGATCATCGCTGCCCCCTAGTGGGACGTTTTGTTTTTGCCATCTTCAAAAGCAGATACAGTACAGTGACCCTCCACATTTTTATGGTTTTGACTTTTGCGGATTGGATTGTTTGCTGTTTGGATTATAATATGTTCCCTCCCAGAATCTACAAGCCCTACAGCGCAACTCTGCCACAAGTTGACCATAGAGATGTGCTGGAGAACGTAGACGTTCCTAGAGAGAACACTTCTCCATCCATTTGTAGGTCCTCCAGCATGATTCCAGGTGTTGGTGATAGAGTTGCGCTGGAGGACCTGGAGATTCCTAGAAAGGTGTTCTCATAGGGGTTTATCACATGAAGGAGATTGGGCATTTATCCTGTGAATATCCTGGAAAAATCACGAAACGATTTCACACAACATCGCACAAAACCTGCCATTACAATCGTCACAAAGAAGCATTAATGTGCATCGTTTTACGTTCAAGATTTCAGTGACAATGCATTTCCCATATCACTTTATTTGCACAATTGTGTATGATTATCGTTTGCGCAATTACCCGCCATCTCCACTTTATTTGCAGGATGCTTTCAATGCACTTTAATATCTCTTTAATGCTGAAAGTAGCCCCAGTGTGATAAACCCCTTAGATAAAAAGGATAGTGTTTTTGTATTTGAAACGTTCCTACATTTGTGGGGGTCTTTCACCCCTAATCCCAGTGGATGTGGAGGGAGCATTGTAGTTCTTCCTAATCTGGAAGATTCCATTGGACAACAAACCCCACCATTTAACTGAATGCTGAGGATGGTGGGATTTGTAGTGCAAAGCCAAGTGGAGAAAGACTTTTCAGTGTCATTCACAGGGAAGAAAAGGAGAAATGGATTAGCAAATACGTTGTTAAATGTGACCAGTTATTTCCATGCTCTGAAACATTACCAGGCAAACAGGTTAAGCCTTGTTGGCATAAGAGTTAATTAATTAAACCATAACGGGTTAGATTTAATTCATTGCTTCCAAGCACTGGCAAAGTGTTACACAACACAGGAATTACCATCCAAAACAAGTCTCATTTGGCACCAAAAGATGCAAACAGAAGAAAGAAAAGTGACACTAAAAATGGTCATGCGTGAAGTAAGGATCATCCTTATGCTCAAAACGGCAATTTTGCCTTTGGCAAAGTTATTCTACATTCTGCACTGGGTAAACCTGAACTCGGTCACCTGTATGGATTATGGAAATCTAGTCTAGATGCCAAACTGTGCATAACTCATTCTGCTTTAAGAGCCTTAAAAGATACCACTATCCCATCTCATTGCTTCTCGTAATCCTTGCTAAATTCTCCAGCCAATCTACAAATTTTACTAGCCATTGCCACTATTTGGGAAGTTACAGTCCCCCAAAAAGTTACATTCGAGGATCTTCTTGAATGTAAGAACAGTTCAGCAACAGGACCATTTGCCTAGACTGCAGTGGTTTCCAACCTTTGGTCCTCCAGATGTTTTGGACTTCAGCTCCCATTATTCCTGAGTGTTGGCCAAGCTGGCCAAGGCATCTGAAATCTGAAGTCCAAAACAAATGGAGGACCAAAGGCTGAGAACCACAGGGGCCCTAGAGAAGTGGTGAGGTCTCTCTCTGGAGGCCTTTAAAAAGAGGCTGGACAGCTACCTGCTGGAGATGTTCTACCTAGAGATCCTGAACTATGCAAGAGGTTGAACTCAATGGCCCATGAAGCACTTTCCAACGCTATAGTTTTATGATGTGACAAACAGAGAAAACCAACAAGTCACCAGTGTGTGTCTGTGCCTTCCAGTTACCTGTCAACACATGGGGACCCCATGAGCTTCAGAGGGCTTTCTGGGCAAGGAAGACTCAGAAGTGGTTTTGCCAGTTTCTTCCTCTGAAATATACTGTATAGCCTATGGCAACTGGTATTAGATGGTGGTCTCCCATCCGAGTACTAAGCAGGGTCAGCCCTGCTTAGTACTCGGATGGGAGACCACCAATGAATACCAGTTGGTGCAGGCTACATTTCAGAGGAAGGAACTGGCAAAACCACCTCTGAGTCTTCAGGGGAAGAAACTAGCAAAACAACCTGCTTAGTTTCCGAGATCTGATGGAATCTGGAAGTCACCTGGAGCACATCTAGACTATAGAAATGATGCAGTCTGGCTCCACTTTAACCTCCATGGCTCCATTTGACAAAACCCTGGGATTTGTAGTTTGGTGAGGCATGAGCACACTTTGGCACAGAAGGCCTTGTAAGACTTCAGATCCCAGGATCCTATGGGATGCAGCTGCGGCACTTAAAAGCGGGGCTGAGCTGCATTACTTCGACAGTGTAGATGCACCCCATTTCTGTGTCATCCTTTGAATGGTGAATATGTTTGAGAAATGAATGTAAAAGCACTTACCGATCGGAAGCAGGAAAGAGGCTGTCAGCAGAGAACATATCCCATAGGCAGCAGCTCCAAACATGCGTCCCACCACCATTGGAGGCCTGATCTGTTTTGGGCTCTGTTTCTTTTTTGAATCAATGTTCTTTCAGGAGACTAAGGAAAGGCCAGATTAAACCATGCCACATACTACAATCTCCATTTGCGGGACCGTTCCATCTTCACTGCACATCCCAGATCTTCCAAAACCGAGACACCTTTCCGTTGAATCTCTCCAAACTGGTGTAAGAAATGAGCACACGTACGCCGCCACCACCCCCAGCTCCTTTTCCTCCACCACCTCCTCAGAAATTTGCCTTGTCAACAAACAGACGTTAGCCTGTGTGTGTGTGTGTGTGTTGTGTTACCCTTAGCTATTTCTGTCCTATTTCTTCAACCCATGATCATTACCCGTTAATACAAGCGTGCAGAGACTGTGAGAGAGAAATTCTCCCTAATCAAGATTTAACTCTAAATCCACTTCAAAATCCTCTAATTCAGTTGGATTAGGCAGAGAAAGCTTCCCCCATCTTGCCCACCCCACTTTTGTTTTTCCCCCAAAGCTCCCCCACTTCCACTGCAAACATAACAGAGACCTTCCATGCAAAATCCTTGTAAGAAACTCAGGGATACAGTTGGCCTTCCTTATCCGCTGGGTTTTTTTATCCACGGATTGGAGCATCCACGGATTAAAAGTATTCCAAACAACATATACATTCCAAAAAGCAAATCTCAGTGTTGGCATTTTGTATAAGGGGCACCCTTCGTTCACGGAGTAAAGCCAGAGATAAGGGGCACCATTTTACTATGGCGATCTAGTGAATGGGACTTGAGCATCCACAGGTTTTGGTATCCACTGAGGGTCCTGGGACCAAACCCCAGCAGATGCCAAGGACCCACTGCATATTCACAGTAGGAAGATGAGAGAGTGTGTGTGTTACACCTAAAGCTGAAATGATACAAATGCAAGGAATCCTTTTTAGGTCAGGCTTTGGTGATCCATCACCATTTTAAGGCAGTAAGTTAACTCCCAGGCATGCTGTACATTCCTTCCAACTGTCCAGATTTGGCAGTTGTTGTCATTGTTTTGTGCCTTGAAATCATTTCCAATTTGAAGGCTTTTTTGGGGGGACAAGTTTCTTCAGAGGTGGGTTGCTATTGCCATCCTCTGAGTCTGAGAGTGTCCTGTTCTCTGGAGCAGCAGAAAACAAGCTTGCGCCATCCTCAATATGACATCGCTTCAAAGATATAAATATGGCTAATATTTCACCCCTTAACCTTGTAGCGATAGCAATAGCATTTACATTTCTATACCGCTTATCAGTGAACTAGCACTCCCTAAGTTTTCACTCATCAGCTTGGATCTTATTAAACCCACCTTCTAATTGTGCTTTTTGGGGTGTAAGAACCCGATCCTTGTCCAGAGTGACCAGATGTCATACCTGCAAAGGGGGACAAAGCACCACAAAAGGTAGGGCCTTGCCAAGTAAAAGCTAAAAGCACGGATATATGTGTAAAATCATGCTTCTTAGACATGCTCAACATTCTGAAATTCTTCTCGGACTGAAGGTTGAAATGCAGGGCATGTCCTGGGAAAGAAGAAAGTCTGGTCACCTTGGACCTAGACCTTCCTTGCTCTGTCTGCCTCTGGTACCGATGTTGCTGTTAAAGATGCCATGCCCAGGTACACACTGATCTCATTAACTGAGTTATTGTGTAAGCTGCTTAAAAATCATAGAAGCACAGAGTCAGAAGAGATCCCAAGGGTCATCCAGTCCAACCCCCTTGTGCCAAAACCAAAGCACTCCCAACAGATGGCCATCAAGACTCTGTTTAAAAACCTCCAAAGAAGGCGGTCTCCAAGGCAATGTATTCCACTGTTGAACTCCTCTTACTGTTAGAAGTTCCTCCTAATGTTGAGGTGGAATCTCTTTTTCTGCAGTTTGCATCCATTGCTCCAGGTCCTAGTCTCTGGAGCAGCAGAAAACAAGCTTGCTCCATCCTCAATATGGCATCCCTTCAAATATTTAAAGATGGTGATCATGTCACCTCCAAACGTTCTTTTCCCTAGGCTAAACATAAAAGCCGTTCCTCATGCGGCATGGTTTCCAGCCCTTTTGCCATTTCGGTTGCCCTCTCCTGGACATGCTCCATGCAGTGCAAGAAGGAAAAGATATCCCCCACGATTGCAAACTTTCAATCCAAGCAGTTTTTAAATATCTATGCATTAAAAAATAGACTCTTCCACCCCTTTTATATGGGCATCTCTAGTTTCGTTAGGGAGCTGGCAAGACTTAATGGTTTGAGTGTTGGACTAAGTCTATGGAGGTCTACGGAGACCAGGGTTCGAATCCGTTCTTGGCCATGGAAACCCATTAGGTGTCCTTGGACATGTCACACTCTCTCAGATTCAGGTGAGGGCAAAGGTTTGCCTTAGGATCACCATATGTCTGCGATGACTTAAAGGTGCACAACAATAACAACCACAGCTTTGTTTATTTGGAAGGAAAGCGTTGTTGAAAAATGAATCCATGTCTCAATCCTATATTAGAATCCCCCTTTTCATTCAGGCCTGATAGAAAAGCACTGAGATGAATGGGAAAAATGGCTGGTTGACATCAATGTAGAAAAGGAGGGGGAGGAACATACCAACTCCATTAACAAGCCCAGAAGGCTGGCATCCCTGTTCTCGCTTAAACCTTTGGGATACCCAGAAGGGCAGATAACCCATGTACCGATTAGACCGTTTTGCTGCTAAATCCTTCTTAGGGATCATCCCATATTGGACACACAACTTATCTCATCTCATTGCAGCGGCCGAAATCCGCCAGCGCTGGGCCTTAGCTTAGGGGGCCAGCTGTCTCTGGTTTCAGGGGGAAACCTCCTGCTTTGAAATGGTTGCCATGTCTTGCTTCGTCTCCTGCCCCTCTGCTCCTGTCACTAACTTTTGGAGAGCTTTGATTAAAACCTGGTCCAGATTCTGTGCCCCAATGACATGGGAGCCACCAAACGTTCCCTATTCTGCTTTCATTTAGGCCAGGGATGGGCCAAGGGTGGGCCTCGGGACCCCTAAGTATGCTATTGCACACCCCACCCTCACAACTGTGTATACTATTTCACACTCCCACACTATTCCACACCCCCACAATTGTGTAAAATATTGCCCCCACACCACACTATCTCACACCCCACAATTGTGTATGTTATTGCACAACCCCATACTATTGTACACCCCACAGTTGTGCACACCACTACACACCCTCACAAGTGTGTACAATATTTCACACCCACAATTGTGTAATTATTGTACACCACACACACACACACACATAGTGATGTTTACATATATTATTAATGCAGTTTGACACCACTTTAATTGCTATGGCTCCATCCTCTGGAATCCTGGGAACTGTAGTTTATTGTGGCACAAGAGCTCTCTAACAGAGGAGGAGAAATGTCCCACAAAGCCACACAGGCCAGAATTTCATAACATTGAGCTCTATGACAGTTTAAAGCAGTATCAAACTGCATTAACCCTGCAGTGTAGACACAGCCCTGTTCCAAGTCTTGCAGAGGAGAGAGAAAATATGAATACACATCTTTCTCAGAAGTCCCTTTTCATCGTTTGCTTTAATTTCTGAGAAATTAAAATTCTTCCTTTCCATTTTCTGCTCGCCGGATTCGAACCCGCAAAATAAAATGCAGCCGCCATCTTGGAAAAGGGAAAAAGGATAGCTTCGCAGGGGCTTCTCGCCCGACCTCAGAATGGTGGCGAAGACCTAGCTGACGCTTCAAATCCGCAGATTCGTTTTCCCTTGATTTTAATTATTTTTGATAAAATTGCTGCTTTATTACTTCAAAAGTCTCCTTTTTTTCTCGAAGCAGAACCAAGATGTCCATCAGCCCTGGCTGCAAAATAAAGCGTTTTATCCTTTATTTTGCCGTAATTCCTAGTGGTTTGGCTCCTTGCGCTGCGATTGGATGTAACGATGCATAAATTAGCATATAAAATACAAGAAGCGGCACTGTTGTTAAATATTGAAGTTTCCCCATATAAATTTGTCATTTTATCATCATGGACTTTTTAAATGAGGGCTGTACTTTGGACTGCAACACAAATAAACAGTATAAGGAAATCAAAATGGGACTTTTGGAGGTGGGCAAATGTATCGCTCACCATATCTTGGAAAGTATTTAGAATTAGAATGATATATACAAACCAAGCGGAAGAGGACTTTGTGTTGTATGAAAGGAGAGAAGGTTAGCACTCCCCTTGACAAGGATGGAAGAGGTCCTAGTGGCCTTTACAACACACATATGGTTAAGGCATTGTCACTTACTTTGTGGCATCTAACCAAGTTTTTCCCCCTTCCTTTTTCTCTAATGGGGAGAATTACTTACTCATATATTCAGTGTCTTTACACCCCACTCTTTAGCCACAAAAGTTCCCAGCAATTCATTCTTTTGGCAAATTAGTGCTATCTCTCAAAACCACAAAACAGGGATGCCTTCATGGGACTAAGATGCACAATATACACGTTTGCATGCTTTCAAAGCTCCACCGGTTTCTTCAACAAGCAAAGTACCCTGGTTTCTGATTCTGGGACTTCTAGTTTTGTGAGACTGTATATTATTATTATATATAATATAAATACTAAAATACTAGTCAGGGATGCCATAAGTTAGAAATGACTTGAAGGTGCACCATATATATAGTGTGCACCTTCAATACACACACACAGTGTCATTTCCAACTTATGGCAGCCCCAACTGTATTATATATATACATACACACCAGTACATACAGTAAATAAGGAAATGACTTAAAGGCGCACACTGTGTATGTATTGAAGGTGCACACTATATATATATATATATATGAATGAAATTACTTGAAGGCACACACTCTATATATGGTGCACCTTCAAGTCATTTCTAACTTATGGCATATATATGACTTGACACTATATATATATACACACACACACACACACATATATATATATATATATATAGTGTCAGGTCATATATATGCCATAAGTTAGAAATGCGTTGGAATATATATAGTGTGCCTTCCAATCATATATATGTATGTGTGTGTGTGTGTATATTTTCCCTTCACTTTAACGTTACCCACTTTAGACCCCAAAACCTTTGTTCTCGGCAGCTTTTATTCTGGTTTCCATATATTTTGCTGCCTTTGTGGCCCAATTGTAGGGAAAGGGAATTCCTAATAGCAGAGCTGCACCTCCCAATTTCCTCCCCAACAGGGAAGATAGGGAGGGCATGGAGTGTATTTCTAGTTAGCACTGTAGTTTTCCCAGCCCCCTTTGTAGGTGCGAAACGTGTGCGGAAACGGATTGGCCCGAAAGATGCAAGTGCATGTGTGCAAAACTCCAGTGCAAGGGAGCTTTTTCGTACCGTCCCCAAATTTCTAGCATTGCGGTAACTTCAAGTTTCAGTCGAACCTTCAGAAATGGCATTTAAGCATCCAGAGAAAAGCGGGCAGAGAACGGAATGAGAACAAAGTATAGAGTTCAATGTGTGAATGATCTTCAGTCTCTCTGCAATGCTGGACATTTGGGGACACTTGGGGATCAGAATTCTTATTTGGGAGGTACTGTCTTTATTTCGACTCCCCTGTAGCTGGGATGGGCTTGTGTTGGTTGTTCCTTTCATTCATATCCAATCTTCACATACACACATATTCTCTTTTGCCACAGCCATGCACAGCCAATGCAGCCATCACTGAAAGAAGAGGAGGGTGGGAAGGGAGAAGGTAGAAGGGAAGGAAGAGGAAAAGGGAAGGAAGAAGAGGAGATGAAGAAGGAGGAAAAAGAGGAGGAAGTGAAGAGGAAGGGGGAAGGAGAAGGAAAAAGAGAAGAAGAGATGATGGGAGAGATGAGGAAGGAGGAGGGGGAACAGGAGAAGGAAGAGGAAGGAAGGAGAGGAGGATGAGAGAGAAAGAAGGAAGGAAAAGGAGGGAAGCTGAGGAATGAATACGCGAGTAGAGGAGGTGATGAGGAAGAAAAGGACCTTAAAAATTTCACCCCATATAGCTTTTCCTTTGAAGGGAGACAGACATGTCAGGTAATATTATGTACCATGAGCTCAAGGAATTCCTGGAGACCAGCCCACACATTCTCTATGGACATCACTCCACTTGGAACTCTGATCATCCACATAAAAATCCCACCTTTTTATTGTAATGCATATGGTAACTGGGGTTTGGATGTGCGAAATGTCGCCAATGCAAAGAGGAAGGGAAATCAAAACGGAACCATGACGCCCCAAAAGGTACAGCCAGACCATTAGCAACACAAGCCCCATACAAGGATGGTTCGGAGGTTTTAAAAAAAGTTTTGTTTTTGTTTCTTTACACTGAAGTAACTGTACAGGTATTGTGAAATGTGCCAGAATAGTTTGTAAAAGTAAAAAAAAAGGAGAAGAGGAAGAAATGAACAGTCACAAGCAAGGACCTGGGGGTTTCTGAACAGGTACTAGAGGAAGGAAAAGCCTGAAAGACTTCCACTGTCATAGCATACACCAAAGTGCACAATGAAAGGGAGGCAGGGCTCAGGAAACTGGGAAGGGAAGCATCGGAAAACACACCCATTTGGTCACGTTAAAAAATTGTGAGGCATCTTTGACCACTAAAGTGTGCCAGGGCTTCCTGCAAATAAGTTTCTTTTTTTAAAAAACCATCCAGATTGTTTCTAATTTTACAATTTGCTTATTGTAAAGGACAGAATGCCCCAAGCAGAAGCAACGGATGTCCTCGGAAAACAAAACCTGCAATTGACCTGGCACAGGGGGGAAAGGCATATTCTCCTTGGGCAAGGGCTGGCTGGCAGACAGGCAACCCTCTTGAACGTGGCTTCAGGCCTCCTGCCAATGGGAGTTCTCTCGTATGTGGGTTTTCTCTTTTCTTAAAAAACAAAACAAAATAACAGAAACACAAAATAACCCTCCCCAATTTTCCAGACGCGCCCCACCCCATCCCACCCCCAACAGTCTCTAAAGTGATGTTGGCATCGAAAGCGTCGTCTTAACAGTCGCTCTTCCAAAGCTTAATTGTTTTGTCGTTTTCTAGGGCCGCGGAGGCAATGATGTTTTCCGTGGGGTGGCAAGCGGTAGAGATCACCACATCTGTTTGGAAAAGAAAGACACATGCGTGCTTGTGACCCTGCAATCGTCTTAAGGCAACTGTTTCCCAAAAGGAACCAACCTGCACACATTACAATTCCCAAACTCCCTCCACCATTCACATGGTCATCCACCCGCCCTGGCCTTAGGCAACGTCTTCCCTCCTGCCTTTGGCCCTCAATGATCATAGTTAAAACTGAACTTGTCACCTCATCACCCCACCCACAAGTTTCATATTTCTATGGCTATTCATACAGTCTGATTATAAAGGTCCTTCTTGAGCACCAGTTTACTCCGTGCATCTGAGGAAATAGACCAACCTTTCCCATATATATAAATACATCTATGTAAAGAGACCACAGCTTAAAGGGATGTATCTGAAGCTCTCCTTTTCAATCCCAGTTTGCATCCCTGGGCAAATTACATCTCCCAAGGGCTGAGAAACAGGCCTGCTTCTTCTCAATGTTGAACCATCAAACTACAACACATTGTCTTTTATGAGAACTGAAATACTGAACAGAGGAAGGTGGTTGTGTCTTAGTTTTCTGACAGCTGAAAACAGGTACAAGACACTGTTTTTGGTTCAAACCACAAAGTGTATTCTTTTAAATCAGGAATAGGAAACTGTGGCTCTCCACATGTTTGGGAGCTATTGCTCCCATTATTCCCTAACAATGGCTATGCTGGCTTGGGCCGATGGAAGTTGAGATAAAAATCTGCAGGACCACAGTGATTCACTCCATTTCTGACATTCTGACATCTCCCTTTGAAGGTTACACAACACCCCAGATCACTGCTTACCTGTATGCCCTTGCAGCTTCTGTACGATCTCTTTTGTTTGGAGGTTCCAAATGTAAACCAGGTTGTCCTCGGAACCAGACACAATCCACTGATGGCAAAAAACAAATATATTAAAAATGGCATAGAATAATAGGATGGGGGAAAAAGTTAAAATGGCACGCTCCCCCATTTCACCTGGATTTCCTAGGCTTCTCTTCTACATGAGCCTTGCCAACTTCATCTCTTCCTCTTCCCTCATTTTGTCATCATCTTCATCTTCCTTCTCCTCTACCCCACCTCTTTTAGTGACAATTCACTCATTCAGCCCTTTCCTTACTTCCTAACTGTGGGTTTGTTCACTGCTGGGTTTTATCTTGCCTTGGCCTTCAAGATCTTTGTCTTTCCTATCCTTGGAAAGATAGGGAACACATTTTATTTTCTAACTGTGCTTGTTACCTAATAAACAAGGTGCATGTTACACCCAGCAAGTACACCAAAGAGACCATTTCTTCTTGGACTTCTGCCCACCTACACCCGTTCCAAAAATGGAACTGAGGGTGAAAGAAGCATAGGGTAAGACAAATAAGAAAAAAATTCTCTCTCTCTCTCTCTCTCTCTCTCTCTCTCTCTCTCTCTCTATCTATCTATATATATATATATATATATATTTTCCACAAGACCCACTGTAAGCTTCACTCTACTATAGAGTCTTCAACATTCAGCCAGCATTTTAACCTTCATCCAGGTAGATACAAAACTTGTTCCAGCTAGTTCGGCCAACAGTAATTCTGGAGACTGAAGTCCAAAAAGGTTGGGAACCACTGGTTTAGTCTAATGAGCAGCGCATAAGCAAACTACTTGGGTTTTTGAGTAGGACAAAGAAAAAGGCAGCATGCAACAGGCTACATTTACAAGCAAAGAAATACCCAGCAGTCTCCCATTCCTTGCCACACTCTACTTGCCAAGAGCAGCTTGGAAGATATATTCTCACCTTTCCACCAGTAACCGAGAAGTTGGCAAAGATGCAGTACTTCTCATTCTTGTGGCCCGTGTATGTCTTTAGGCACTGGAAGACAAAAAGTGGCAAGCAAACCCAGGTCACAAAAGACAGCAGGCACAGACGGGATGATGAATGGATAGACAGATCGCTGCCAGATAGCACAGTGTCTTTACTGGTCTGGGAACATGCAGAAATTAGAGGCTTTCAACAATATGTGCCCATTATTATTATTATTATTATTATTATTATTTCATCATCATTATCATCATCATTACATCATTCTCATCACTATGTTGTTCTTGTTCTTAGGGCAGACTGAACTTCTACTATCAAAGAAGAAAGTCTCTGTACAATCTAATCTAACTGCATGACTCAAGGAAAATAAAAACTTGGATGAAACCTAAACCAACATCGTTATAAGTTAGCCTTACTGAATCCAATAGGACTCGCTTGTTTTTGCTGTGAAAGGGGCTAAAAAGCCAGCTAGCCACAAGCTTTGTCTTTCCTTTTGAGTTTAAAGGGAACCCTGTGAAACTCACCTTTCCTTTACTGTAGTCCCAAAGTTTGAGAGTGCTAAAGAGAAGGATGGGGAAAAGACATGTTAACCAGACTTGTAAGGTGATCTAAGGACTAGAGAAAAGGGAGAGCAACATGCATAAACTCATGGTTATCTCTCCATGGGATGGACCACCCTGATGCTTGAGGAAAGAAGTGTTCTTTCTGAATTACATCTAGACATGCACATAACTTGTCTCCCTCTCCAAGATGGTATGGCAATTGGTATGAGGGCATAGCTGTTTGTATCCATAAACTTCTCCAGTTCTTTGGATTCTACCAATGAAAACTTTTATCCCCATGCCTTATAGCCTAAAAATATTATCTTCTCTCTCCTAAATTTAGTAGATCAGTTGACTTTTGGATTTAAATCAAGTTTCATCAACCTTTGCGTGATTAAGGTTTTTTTCCTAGCATTCTTTATTTGTAGAAGTGAGGGGAAGAGAAAAACATTGAAGAGATGGGGCAGGAGGACTTACTGGTGGCATTTAGCTTCCATGTGAACTTAATGGAATATTTTTGCTACTGGTTCCCAGTGTTCAGTTGGGTTAATGCCTTTTCGCACTCTTGATAAATTAACATTAGCAAAAGTGGCATACCATCTTAGCAGGGAAGACACATTAAGAGCTGGAAGGAAGCTCATGGATCATCTAGTCCAACCCTACTGCTAAAGTATCCCTGACAAATGGACACTGGACTCTGCTTAAAAACCTCCAATGGAGGAGTCCACCATCTTCCAAGGCTGTCCATTCTACTGTCTCTGTCCATTAGGATGATCTTCCCAACGTTTAGTCAGAAATCTCCCTTCTCGACATTTGAATGCACTGGTTTGGGTTCTGCCCCCTATGAAAAATGCCCTTCAAAGACTTGAAAGTAGATATCACATCCTCTCCCAATGTTTTGTTCTTTAGGGTAAAAATATCCAAGTCACTCAACTATTTCTTCCCTTATTCAGGATAAACACTCTGCTCCCTTAACTATTCCTCATGGGGATTTGTTTTCAGATCCTTCATCACTGTGGTTACCTTCTTCTGGATATGTTCCAATTTGTAAATATAATGGTCTATGTCCCAACTGCATGAATGAATAAGCTCTGCCCACTGAACAGGTCTCTGGATATTCATACTAAATCAAGATATATACTGCCTCTGCAAAGGAGCTGTGTGTCACATTAAGGTTCAAAGTCACCAAGAGAATAGCCCTACCCCCCTCCCCTCCACTGACATTATCTTTAGTCTAACCTGCATTGCAGAAATAATGCAGTCTGACAACACTTTAAATGTCATGGCTCAATGGTATGGAATTCTGGTATTTATAGTTTTGTGAGACAGAAAGCTCTGGTGCCACAACTACAGGTCCCAGATTCCACAACATGAAGCTGTGGCATTTAAAGCAACGTGAAACTGCATTAATTTTCTTCTTCATCTGAGAAATTTGTAAGGCATCCCTTGTCTCTTACTTATCCAACGTTGCAGCTAGAATATATTTGCCATTTGGAGAGAACTTCACAAAAGACACAGGTGGATTGTCATCATCTGAAAGAGAAAGAAGAGGTAGAGCACTGTTTATATAAAATACTTCTTATCGGTAATATATTAGCAGATGCTTTTGAGGCAAACTCACCAATGAGTGTTTTCAAACACTGGCCTGAAGCTGTATCCCAGATTCGACTGAAATGTCAAAATAAGAGGAATTGTTAGAAAGCCAGAAAAATGTAGTCAAAAATTAATTTATCCAAGGTCATAAATTGGAATTATAAGAACAAGAATAACTGGTGTTGCCTGTGGCAGAAACAGGCCACTGCTCCATCTAAGTTAGTACTATCTATTGCCTATTAACTGAGGACAAAATGCAACTTGAGATTTTCTTCCTCAGGTTAGAAACACTAGTAATGAGATAAAACCCTTTCTTTGGCAAGCAATAATCTACATGGCCAAGATTCTATACTGAAGTCTATATTTTGTAACTATGAATCCATAGCTATGTTGCAAAGAAGCAATGAAATCCCATTAGTGAATTGTGATGTACACTGGGAAGTTCTTGTGCTCTGGCAATTCTTAGCTGAAATCTGGATGCATACTGGGGAGCCCAATGTGCACTGGACCAAAGCACTTGCTCCCCACTATGTTCACAGGCCTATAACTGTGGTTTCCTGTGCTAATGAAAAAGTATATTACTGTATTCAAGTTCTTGGCAGCTTAACCTGCACACTGAGGCGGTTAAAGTATGACCCCCCAGGCAGCAGGTAGCTCCTCTGAAATCAAGAAACAATGTTTGGTTTCAAAATCCCCCAAATCTCCTCTAGCAACTATGGCATGGGCAATCTGGCCACATTATTGTCCCCTCTCAAGTTATTTTAGGTCCAGGACAGGCATTTTTCAAAACAGGGGCCCGTTACAAACGGGCCAGAAAGTACGCACGGAGCACATACTAGGGTTAGAAAGGGGTGGTGCTTCCGCACCCCCTAACCCTAGTGCGCGCTCTGTGTGCACAAAATGGCGGCAGCCATTCCACACGGCCGCCGCCATGACGTCACGACCGCGCCGCCTCTATACGGGGCGGCGCGGACGTAACGTCCTCGCTCCGTTTCGGAGCTCCTTCCTGGTTTGGTCCACTGGGCGCAGCCTTCACACGGCTGCACCCAGCAGACCAAAGGAGAAAGGGGCCAAGTGGCCCCTTTCTCCTCCTCCCCGCCGCCGCGGGGTGTCCTTGGGGCTTGAAGCCCCAAGGACACCCCTTTCCAGGCTGCGGGGAAGGGGCCTTTTGCCGCTTCCCCGCAACCTGAAAAGCGGCGGATCGAGGTCTCAGCAGCTGTCGCTCTGGACGCTGAGGCCCCAATACCCCGGGGAAAGGGGCGGGTGCAGCCCGCCCCAAACGGGCGGTCTGTAACCCACCAAGGAGTCAATTGTCTTCTGGGTCACATTCTTTTTTTTAAAAGGACTTTCCTGGGCCTAAAACATCCAGGGAAGCTCCAAAAATGTGTCAGAAATACCCCTGCACCTCCTATAAGGTTAGGGACAATAAAAATATTTTTTTAAATGTGCACAAATTAGGACATTTATAAAAACATAAGTCCCAAGCACAGAATTTAAGCTATTACAATCAGAAAGTGAAGAGGCAGAGGCTCACTCATGCAGGCCATTTATCAAACAACCCCATTCCCAAATATGGAGGCAAAGCACACCAAAAATGTAATTTTTTGGCAGAGGATGCAGCAGGTGAGTTGCCCTGCAAGGTCTACTGGGGGAGGAGTAATGTGGCCCCCTAATTCTCTGCTTTACATGTACCTACTTATGCACACACTCACACACACCAGCCCTCAATAACCATTTTTGCAGAGATGGTACTGAGTCAAGAGGCACACACACACAAAACTTGCTCCCATGAGCCAGGATTGACTTTGGTGTCCTCCCTCTTTCTACATACCAGAGGCCATCATAGCTGCTCGACACTATCAGAGAGCCATCACGGTTGAAATGCACCTAAAGGCAAGAGGAGGAGACAATGTGGCATATATGGTAGCTTTAGTCACTTTTTTGAGAGGGTGCATGCAGGGAGGGGAAGGGATGTCAGTTTTCTTACTTCTGTGATGCTCAGTGCCAGGCTTTCTCCACACACCAAGGGCTGACCTAAATACATTACAAGAGTCTTGGTATATCTGTCACACACCTGGCACCATCTTTAAAAGGCCCGTCCCATGCACACTGGCTCAGAAGTGTCCTACCATCTGTACACAAGTGTTGCATCCAGCTGGGACCACACACTGCTGGCATGAGCAGCTGGCATGAGGAGCAAGCATATATCCTCTCATGTGCTTAACCTGGAAGAGCAGGCACGATACAAATCCTTTCCCCTCGAAATCTTAACATTCTATACTTATTAGCACTTCAACAGATGTATTTTTGGATGGCACCTAGCAGAGAGCTCCCGTTTCTTTTCCTGGCTGGGCGGGGAGGAGGGAAGGAGGAGAGGCAAGCCAACTCAAAGGAAGTGAGGCAGCTTCCCAATTCATCCAGAGAGAACTTACAGCTGAAACTGGGTCAGAATGAGCCGGCAGGGTTTTCAGGCACTTCCCCGTTTTGACATCCCATATTCTCACACTTTCGTCAAACTGGAGATGAAGCAGGAGAGAAACTCAGAAGCTGCAGAATTTTCTTCTTCCCCACACACCCCAAATGCTAAAGACTACCCCAAGAGTAAAGCAATTCCATATTAGCACGCACACACACACACCCCGGTGATTAACTACTCCATAGAGTCAGTATTTATTCAAGTGCCTAGAAGGAGGGTGGCTCATGTCTCCTCTTTCTGAAGTCAGACCGCAACTACTGAAACCTCTCCAGATGGAATGAGGGCAAAATTTATTACGCAGCTCAGACTCTTACAAGCAATACTGCCTCCGACTGCAAAAGCAGATTTATTACAAAAGGAGTGCTGAGAAGACTTCCAAACAGAACCCCTTTTTTTGCCCCCCTCCCCACTCTTCCTCCTTTATACAGCTGTCTCACAAAGGATTCAGAGCTTAAACTAAAAGGAGGCAGCCAGCGCGAACTAGAGAGTCTCTCCCAACTCCCTGTCAATCACGAGCTCTTTGTCAAAGCAATGCAATCTGCTGCTGGATGTGCCTGCATTTCAGATATGAGAGGGCGTCTTACATCCTGAATTCTCCAGTGTTTTAAAGAAGAAATAGGACTAGATCAGCCTTCCCCAACATTAGATATTCTGGACTAAAATTTCCAGACTGAATTCTCCAGTCTTTTGAAGAAGAAATAAGACAAGGTCAGAGTCTTTTGAGGAAGAAATAGGACTTCATCAACCTTCCCCATCAGCCTGGACTAGTCCTGAATTCTTTAGTCTTTGGGGAAAGAAAGACACAGGACAAGATCAGAGTCTTTTAAGGAAAAAATAGTACTAGATCAGCCTTCCCTAGCTTTAGATATTCTGGACTAAAATTTCCAGGCACCCTAGCCAATGGTCATGGCTGGAACAGTTCCAACAGTGAGTATCAATAGGCTACTCTGGGTATCTCTACAACACCTAGCAGATCATACAATCATAGACTCTTAGAGATGGAAGGGCTACCTAATCCAAACCCCCTGCCCTGCAGGAATACACAACTAAATCACTTCTGAAGGATGCCTATCTAACCTCTGTGGAAAGACCTCTATGATCCCAATCCAACCCTTCTCTGTTTCCTGGGGCAAGCGATTTAAGATGCCAAAGTGCTCTTGGAGCCAGGACTGTCTCACATGCAAACACCCCTTGCCTTTCTAAACAGTCAGGGACAATTCAAAAATATAGCCGTGTTAATCTGTAGAATCAGTATGTAGAGAAATCTTGTAGCACATTTGAAACTAAATGAAAGAAAGGAGTTGGCAGCATGAACTTTCATAGACTCAAGTTTACTTCCCCAGATGTATTTGGGACAATGTTGGACAAGGCTCAAGAAAGCTTTTAGAATGAGAAGAGCAAATGGGGAGCCAGTTCATACCCATTCAGTGCATTAGACATTCATGCTTAATACAAGGTGTCGTTCACATGAATTCTGAATACAGGCATGCAAATTACCCCTTAAGAAACTTGCCCTTCTTGCCCAAATGCCCTAATTTGCATGCCACAAGCAATGAACCAGCACACAATAGCTGCCTCAATGGCACGGCAGCCATATCACTGTCAGCTTCCTCTACTAACCCTGAGGGTGGGAAAAGGATCACTGTTTTAACTGCCAGGCTGATTCCACCAACTTGTGCACCTCCAAGGTGGGCTTTTCACTTGTGTCTGTGTGCCTTGGCAAGTAAAACAAAGAAGTCTCTTCGGCTGTCCCTGATAGCACTACCAAAGTCTGAAAGACACACCACTGACTGCCAATCTGTCAAGGCTTCAGCCAAATTTGTCCCAACATTTTCTTTCCTGCAAAAGACGGCTGAAGAAAGATGTCTTTGGCAAAACAAAGCTTACCGATCCTGAGACAATGAGGTTCGACTGGGGGTTGAAATTGCAACAGAAGACGTAGTTGCTATGTCCCTTCAGGGTCTTTAAGCATTTCCCCTAAAGGAAAGGAAAGAAAAAAGTGGCCTATTTAGAGGACCACACACTGTGGACTCTGCAGCAAAAGGCATTGTGTATGCCTTGCCAGATCTAGCAAAATGGAAAACTCAAGCCTCCCCAAACACCTGGAAAAAAGCAAGTCGGCCAAAATAATTGCCAGAAGAAACATTGGCACGCCAAAACACAATAGTGCAACCTGCTGGGAAGGGGTATAGGAAGAAATGGCCCACACCCCTAACTCAGTCCCAGGTAAGACCAGATATATAGGATTCTATTTGCAAACATAGTGCAACTTACTGGTTTTTAAAACAAACATTATCATCATCACCACCACCACCACCATTATCATGCCTTACAGACAGGATTCACAGCCCACAATGCAAATATTCTCTACTATGCTTGTGCTGTTTGCTTCTAACTGGTTTTCTTTTTTATCCAAGTTTCTTCTTGAATTCTTTAATCTGTGATCCTGATACAGTTAAGATTAATTGTGATTCTCACCAAGAGTCAAGCCTGGTTCAAAAACATGACCACATAAAATGAGGTACACAGAAAATCAAGCTCTACTTAAGTTTCTAAAGTAGCTAAGGAAAGCAGCAGAGAAGAAAAAGACTCTTACCGAGCTCACATCCCAAATTTTGAGTGTTTTGTCATCTGATGCAGAGACAAGGAGGTTTGAATCGGACGACCAAGCAACATCAGAGATTCCCTACAAGAGAGAAGACACTTTTTAAAAAAATAGACTTGGCTTCCCATAAAGATTTATATATTGGAGACGTGTTCAGAATGAGGTGGTAAAACTTTCAGAGCATGTGGGTGTGTCGATTTTTTCAATGCTTCCCCAGTAAAAAGTCCTGTGCCTGCAGCAGGACAGAAACTAGCTGTACATGTTTTAGCAAAACAGCCTCACCCCGGCTTCCTGAGATGCTAGTTTATTATATGCAGGGAAGTGGCAGGGAAAGGGTTTCTTTAAACATATGACATCACCTTCATCTAGTATGAAGATGCACAGTCCAGAATGTAACCCCGCACTATTCTGTGCAATGCACAGGTTCACTTTACACTATTGTTCCAAATTGTGAGAAGACCAATACTGCAGATTTTATTTATTATATTAAGCAAAGTAATGGGCAACCTAAGTAACAGGACTGGATAATCATCTGTTCTTAAAGCTTCCTCTCCTTGCCTTCTCCTCCCACCCCACAGCTAGTAACAACTCCCTACAAGGAAGACAGAAACCTGGTTGTACCCTGGGACATCCATCCAGTCAATTCTGCAGCAAACACCCAGACAAACCCTCTGATTAACAGGGAGGTACTCACCAGTTTGTGGCCAGATATTGTTTTTTCAAATTTGCCGTCATATGCGCCCCAAATTTTAATAAGCTTGTCAGCCGCTAAGGAAGAAATGAAGAAGCCACCAAAGTAAGATGACTTTTTTGGGCAAACCCCCTTTGTTATCCCTTCCTTTTATGCTTTACATCTAGATGTGGATGTTGCCCCCCATTCACTCAATGTAGTATATGAATAAAGATATTTTGCTTATTTAGTGCGTCTATTTTCATTTGCACATTCATTTATATTCATATTTTAACATTCTGGAAAGACAAGCCCCTGAATGCATCAGAGCCAATACTTACATGAACTAGCCAACCACTCCCCGTTGGGGCTGAATTTTACTGATGAGACTGCTTTCGTATGTCCTGCCAATGTGAACTTCAGGGAGTAGTTTGGCTTTACAGGTGCAGGCTGAAATGAGAGAAGTCAATACATTAAGAAACATTAAAAGATATGTATTTCAAGTACAGCCTACATAACTTGTGAACCATTCCCTATGAAAAAATATTAGGGGGCAGGGCGGGAGGAAATAGAACATGGCAGCTCCATCTTTAACAACACTCAGAGGCAAATTTAGGATTAGCAATACTCTGGAGAAAAGCTAGAGCTCAAGACTGGCTTTTCAAGTAGAAGGTCCCAAAGAACTGACCTTTGGCCTTCCAGATGTTTTGGACTACAATTCCTATTATCTTTTACCAGTGAAAATGATAGCTGAAGCTGATGGGCATTGCAGGACAAAATACTTAGGTTATTTAAGATTCCCCACTCTTTCTCTGAACATAAGGTGCTCAAATAGAGTGCTTGGGGACAAACCTGTATATGCAGTTTTACTTTCGTTCATTGGAAGTATTGTGAGCCCTGGTTTAAATTACATTTTAGGATTTTATTAAAGTATTATTATTGGAAGCCACATTGCCAGAAGGTTGACCACCAGCACCTATGACAAAACAATGGCATGGAATAGTTGTGATGCACCTTGACAGAGAGGATGCTCACACAAACCACAAGTCTTGAAGCTATTATTGAATTTAGGAAGCACGAAAATGGTAAATAAACTCAGCCCTTGCTCAAGCAACTGCCAGCTGAAGGAAGAGGACTAGGGCCCCCCTCTCTTGAAAACAGGCAACATCAAGAAGACAAGACGCACTTGAAACTTTATGGTGCCACTGCACTGACAATATTGTTCTAGTCACTGCATAAACTGAACCCAAGCTAGCTAACACTGAGGAAAGCCAAATGAGTTCAAAGAAATTCTAGATCAATTAAATTGACCCAACTCCAAGCCTCAGCAGTTAAAAAAAAAAAAAGTTCTGGGTGTGCAGCCTTTCCAAGCATTTAGACTTGAACTTGGGAGGCTGATGCCTGTGACACACCTTGCTCTGATTTGTCGAAGATGACGGCGTTGATTGTGCTTTGGTCGATTCTGCATCAGGTTTCTTCTCTTCTGTTGCCATGGCTTTGGAAAGAAGCCAGCCAGCATTCAGGTGCTTCCAGGGATGGAAGAGCACAGGGTCTCAGAAGCAGATGTTGCCTATTAAAGAAGAGGCCAGAAAGAAACAAGGAAGGTAAAGATTTTATCCATGCAAACACATGACTGCATGCAGCCATTCAACAAGGACTTTCCGAGCTTCAGGTAAGGCAGGGTTCACAATTGGAATCCACCTCCTGTGATTCTTTAAGAGCCATTGTTCTGGGGTGGCTCCTTCAACAGGAGAAAGTTCTGCTGTGTCTTTGTATCAGGAATGACTGGATCACAGAGCAGAGGCTGGGTAGAATTATTGTCCCTCTGACTGGAAAGACAAAGCATTGTTGTCCAGCAGAGACAGAACAAACAGTTGTGTCACTAATGTGCCATAAGAGATCTACTTGAAAACCCCTTCTGCAAGGGGTTTTCAGGTAGATCTCCTACGGCACATTAGTAACACAGTCAAATTTAAGCACTACCAAGCCAGACTGAAAGTTGATGAAGTATGCATTATACTCTCACAACTGAAAGAAAAGGTGTGCTTACCTTTGCCTGGATCAAGCCTTAGCTATTCTCTTTTAGATCACTAGTGTGTCTCTTTTTATGTTAAACACAAAGGTATTGCTGTTTTGTGGGTTTTGGATGTTACTGAAACATACAGGAATTGTTTCAGTATCTCAAAATATTTACAAATGCCCCAATTCAAAGCACTCTGATTGACTGTCTCCATAAAATGATATGAAAAAAATGAATGTGGTTGAAAGAAGAGGAAAACAAGATGGTCAATCCTGCCTCCTTTGCTCTATTTGTGGAAACCTGGGGAAGGGAAAAACTAATACCAAGTGCCTAGATGATCTGCATGAGCCACTATGAACCTTGAGGAGAGGCCCACAGACATGCCAGTTTTTTTAACCATTAGGGATCAGGTTTTCCAGACATAAAGCCTTGCAAGTAACGAAGAAATAGAGATGGGAAAATGGAGGCATTGGGAAGTCAAATTGTATCATACAGCTGTTCTGGACTAACTCCCTTGAGCCCTAGCTGGCAGGAGTAATGGTCAAGGATTCAGAGACACAATAATAAAAAGACCTTTCTTAGATTTAGGTGGAAGATTTAGGTTGAATTGCAACATCTGGAGGACACCAAGTTGCCTAGCCTTGTTGTGAGCCATCTGGTGATGAAAGAAGGCATGAGCCTTCAAACTGGCCTTCCAACAAATATTCACCTCCCATATCCTCGCCTCCAGCACCCCATGCTAAAACGTACACTCTATTAAACAGGAGTTGCTGTTGCATTGGTTATGTGAAGCTCTGTTACTGCACTAGAGAAGCTGGAGCTGCTTCTGAACTGTAGAAGTGCAGCACTGCTTGAATAATGCTTCCAAGTACCCCACCGCTCCCCTCCTTGCATGCTGATAGTAACAAAGGTATGCACACACACACAGGCTCTCACTACTGTTTCTTTTCCATTAGCAATGGAAGAATACCTCAGTTGAAAGCCAAGGCCAGGGTGGAAGGCGAGCATTATGGGACTCCCTACAAGCTCTGAAATGCAGCGCAGCTGGTATCCAACACAGAATGCAATACCCTAAGAACATCAAGTGGTTGGCATAAAAGAAAAAATCCACCAAGATACACTATGAAGTGGAGGAAGAATGGAGCCAGGAAGAATGTGCTTATTTTACTTAGAATCATAAAGCTGGAAGGGGCCACAAAGGCCTTCCAAGTCCAACCCACTGCCATGAAGGAATAGACAACTACAGTACTCCTGAAAAATGCCCATCCAACCTCTCTTTAGAGACCAAAGAAGTAGATCCTACAACTCTCTGTGGCAATTATTCCACTGTTCAACAACTCTTACAATAAAAATGTCCCCACAATCGTACAATAAAAAAGCCTTACAATTAAAAAAAACCCTATCGTCGTACACAACTTGACAACCTTTACCTTTGCAGCAGCTCTTACAATAAAAAAGACCTTTCTAAGGTTTAGGTGGAACCTCTTTGCTTGCAATTTGAATCCATTTGTTCATGTTCTTGGAACTCTATGTTAAGAATCAATAAAGAGGGAATATCATTACAAACAACACTAGCAGTATATGTTGCAGCAGACTTATTAGCACCAACTTTAAATGGAAGGTTTCGGGCAATATTACTAATAGAAGCACTTATGACTATTTGTGGCCCCACACAGACAGGCCAAAATAAAGCTGCTTCAGGTCACTTTGGAGGTATGCTGTTTAAATGATGCATGCATACTAAGAGTCTGGAAGCTGCGCCAAACTTGCACTCCAGTCCTTAGGACTGGAGCATGGCTTCTGGCATCTTAGGATGCATGCATCATTTAAACAGCATACCTCCAAAGTGATTCGAAGCAGCTTTATTTTGGCCTGTCTGTATGGGGCCATAGTTTGCAAGCATGAAGCTCCATGCGTTAGTGAGGAAGGAAAGTAAAAGGTCATTAAGATAGTAAGAGAGACTGCCACCACCTAACATTAAATACCGGCATCAGTGCTACCCAGATGAAAGATAACAAGAGTTGGGACAGGGCTGCTCATGTTGGTAACACCATCATGTCTCCATTAGCCCTGCAGTGAAAGTAGAAATGCTAGTACTGGTAGGAGAAGCATTACATTTCTACTCAAGAATGAACAATATTATGAGCAATGAGCACAGCCACCCCTTTGCTGCACACAGAGACTTGATGTGCAGCCATCTGGCTGAAGCAAAGTAGACTCAAGGGTATGCCAAGAAGGGAGGCATCAAACCTCCATCAGCTTTGACATATTCTACCTACCAAGTCTGGTTGTTCTGCCCAGCATGAGAAGCAGCATTGTGCCCAGATCCAGATCAATGCTGTCTATTGGACTGGACTTTGTTGGGAGTGCTTTGAATGGGGATTCTTGCATGGCAGAAACAAGCCTCATGGGGGCTCTCTTGCCCAGTTCATCACATCCTTTTGGCTCCCACATTACCTCCCGATACTCATTCATATGGTTATCTATTTACCTTGGCTTTAGGTAACATCCTTCTTCCTGACTTGGGCCCCATACAGACAGGCCAAAATAAAGCTGCTTTGGGCCACTTTGGAGGTATGCTGTTTAAATGATGCATGTGTCCTAAGAGTCCGGAAGCTGCACCAAAGCTGCGCTCTGGTCCTTAGGACTGGAGCATGGCTTTGGCCTGGCTTCTGGACTCTTAGGATGCATGCATCATTTGAATAGCATACCTCCAAAGTGGCCCGAAGCAGCTTTATTTTGGCCTGTCTGTATGGGGCCTTTGTTCCTCAAAGGCCATACTTAGACCTGGAACTTGTCACCTCATCTCCACATCCACAATGTTTTGCATTCCTATGGACATTCTCACACACAGACTGCTATACAGGTCCTGGACTTTCCACTCAATTATTGTTTTAAATTTAACATAATTCAAAGACACAAACATGTTAATCTGGAAAATCAGTCTGCAAAAGAGTCTTGTAGTGCCTTTGATATTAACTGAAAGAGAGAAGTTGGTAGCATGAGCTTTTGTTGCATTCATGCATCTGAGGAAGGAGACTCGTATCTACAAATGCTCATGCTACCAACTTCTATCTTTCAGGCAGTCTCAAAGGCACTACTGTACAGGTTTTCTTTGCAGACTGATTTTTAAGATTAATACGGCTATATCTTTGAATTATTTTGTACAGTTAAGCCTCAAAGGCGCTGCAAGATCCCTTTTCATACACTTAAGTCTCAAACATGCCACAAAATCCCTTTGCAGAGTGATTTTCTAGACTAACACACCTATGTCTTTGAGTCATTTCACAGTTAGTCCTAAAGGCCCTACAAAGTCCCTCTGCAGACTGATTTTCCAGATGAACACGGCTGTGCCTTTGAATTATTTTGCACAGTTATGTCTCAAAGGTGTTACAAGATCTCTTTGCAGACTGATTTTCCAGACTAACATTGTCGTGTCTTTGAATTATTTCATACATTCACTCTCAATGATGCTGCAAGATGTCTTTACACACAGTTGTCCCAAAGGCTGCAAGACTGCATTACATACAGTTAATGCTCAAAGGCGTTACAAGATTACTTTGGGGGCAGAGAAAGACCCCTTTGCAGACTGATTTTCCAGACTTAACATGGTTGTGTAGTTGAATTATTTCACACAGTAAGTCTCAAAAGTGCCGGAAGATCCCTTTGCAGACTGATTTTCCCAGACTAGCACAGCTGTGCCTTTGAGTTATTTCATGTATTCAGTCTCAAAGGTGCTTCAAGACCCCTTTGCTGACTGACTTCCCAGAAGACCAACACAAAGTGGCTGTGGCTCTGAATTCCTCATACCCTTGAGGTCCAAAACACCCTGCAGAAATAACCCAGTTTAAGCTGCTTTAACTGCCCTGGTTCAATGCTAGGGAAGGCTGGGATGTGTAGTTCTGTGAGGCATTTAGCCTCCTCTGCCAGGGAGCTCTGGTGCCACAATAAACTACGCTCCACCGAAAGCATCTGAGGAAGGAGACTCGAGTCTACGAAAGCTCATGCTGCCAACTTCTCCCTTTCAGTTACTCTCAAAGGTGCTGCAAGATGCGAAGGCAAAGGCTTTGACGCCTGGTACCCATCGTTTCTTTTGTGGGTTTTTCCAGGCTATGAGGCCAAGTTGCAGAAGATTTAGTTCCCGACGTTTCGCCAACAGCCGTGGCTGGCATCTTCAGAGAACGCTGGAATGGAATAAACATCAGGAATAAATTCTTCTAGAAGACAGCTTCATAGCCTGAAAAATCCCGGTGCTACAAGATCTCTCTCTCTCTCTACAGACTGATTCTAACATGGCAGACTTAGGGAGCAGGGGATTTCAGCCTGGAGAAGAGAAGGTTAAGAGGTGATAGGATAGTCCTGTTTAAATATTTGAAGGGATGTCATATTGAGGAGGGAGCAAGCTTGTTTTCTGCTGCTCCAGACAACAGGACCCAGAGCAATGGGTGCAAGTGCAGGAAAAGAGGTTCCAGCTCAACATTAGGAAGAACTTCCTGACAGTAAAAGCTGTTTCATAGTGGGAGAGGCTGCCTTGGGAAGTAATGGAGTCTCCTTCTTCGGAGGTCTTTCAACAGAGGCTGGGTGGCCATCTGTCAATGGGGATGCTTTGATTGAGAGTTCCTGCATGGCAGGATGGGGCTGGACTGGGGGGCCCTTTTTGAGGTCTCTTCCAACCCTAGGAAGGTGGACTCCTCACTGGCATCAAGAGGGTCCCTGAGGCGCCACGACAGAGGGGTGTGTGTGTGTGTGTGTGTGTGACGCGCATGCGCTGAGCACGTGCCTGGCAAGCTCCTCGGGGCAGAGAACCGTTGAAGGAGGGGATGAAGGCCACAAGGCCCGTGACGTCACTGCCACCCTTATCCTCGCCCTCACAAGGGACGCTGCAGGACCGGGACCCATCTCTACCACATACATATATAGAAGCATGATCCCGCTTTGACCGCCTCCTGTGGCATTGTGGGATTTGTAGTTCAGGCCTGAGGATTCCAAACTACCGCTCCCTGAACTACAAATCCCATCATCCAACTGCAACTGGAGCTGTAACGGTGCGATACGGTCTCCCAGGAAGAAGACGACTCCTCTCCTGAGTCTTATGTGGGCTTGCTCCTCTCCTCTCCCTTCGTCCCACTCACCGCTCAGGACGGAAAGGAGAGCGCTTCCCTCCTCCGTTCTCTCAGCGGCGACCGAATCTCCGTCTCCTTTCCCTCCCTGAGACCGACTGAAGGGAGCTTAGAGCGCCAGGCCTCTCGCGCAGGCGCACTACCGCCACGCTCGCGCAGAGGCCCCGCCCCTTTTCCTCCCTTCGCGCACGCGCGGAAGGCTTTAACGCTTGACTACGGTGGCCGACGAGGGATTAAAAAAAGGAAGCTTGCGAAAAAAGGGAAGGAGGAAGTTGAGGCGAGCCGTGTCCCTCCTCTTCATCCACCCTTTGAAGCCCCGCCTCCGTCGAGCGCGCGGCGGTAACTGCTACGGTGGCCCACGAGGGAAAAAATAGAAAAGGAATACGTTTTTTTTAAAAAAACGATAAAAGGAAGGCGGAAGAGGACGATAGTTCTATCCACCCTCAAAGCCCCGCTACGGCGTGAGAAGAAGGACAAAAAGGATGATAATAATAATAATAACAAAAGAAAGGGGGGAGTGCGCGCGCAAATTCTCTTAAAGAGACAGGATCATATATTTTTTTGGACTTATGGGGATCCTCTCATAGGGTTTCCTTGGTAAGTTTCTTCAAGGTTTGCCATCCTCTGAGGCTGAGAGAGTGTGACTGTTTACCTCAAGGTGGGTTTGTATCCCTGGGAGGACTTGGGAGGCAATAACAGCAATAAACAGCACTAAAACAACAAGTGTAGAGATTTTGTAGCCTTTTGAGGCTAATTTTTGTTCTTAAGTTAGTGTCAAAGGTGCTACAAAATCTTTCAATACGTATTAACCCCACAGACTGACACGGCTATGTCTTTCAATGCCAATCAATAAACACAGCCTTCCTTCTCGGTCTCCCATCCAAGCGCCGTCCAGGGACGACCCTGCTTAGCTTCCAAGATCCTATAGGGACCGGGGTCTAAAAAATGCACTGTGGAAACAATACAGTCCGAGACTGATTGAACTGGCTCAGTGCTAGAGGATCCTGGGAACTGTAGTTCCTTGTGGCACCAGAGTTCTCTGGCAGAGAAGGCTCAATGTCTCTCAAAAAACTACAGCTCCCAGAATTCCCTAACATTGGGTCAAGGGCGGTTAAAGCGGTCCCAAACTGGTCCCAACTACTCTCTCATCCATCCAACCTTAAGAATAAGCACAAAGAGTTATGTCTGCTGGGATTCTGTATGTCCCTTGACATTGTTTTGCTTTGTTTCAGATCCTTTGCTACATGGCCCTAAGTTTTACCCTCAACTTATCCATGGGTCATATAGCAAAAGCCATCATTTTGGCCCCCAAACCTGCCCTCAACTTACACATGAGGTTGACTTCTGGTCGAGTATATTATACAGGTGGTACCAGTATGTCAAGTAACACAGGTCTAGGTATTGCACACACACACACACCGGCCAAGGCAGGTTGGACTTCGGCCCAAAATGGTAGATGGAAGGATTTATAGGTAACTCTAGCTGCTTCCAGGTAAGGATAACAATCCCGGAGTTGGAAGAATAGAATCATAAAGTTGAAGAGACCGCAAGGACCATCCAGTCCAAACCCATTCTGCCATGCAGGAACTCTCAGTCAAATCATCCCTATTGACAGATGACCATCCAGCCTCTGCTTAAAGACTCCATTACTTCCCAAGGCAGCCTCTTCCACTATCAAGCAGCTCTTACTGTCAAGAAGTTCCTCCTAATCTTGAGCTGGAATCTCTTTTCCTGGAGCTTGCGTCCATTGCTCTGGGCCCTATTCTCTGGAGCAGCAGAAAACAAGCTTGCTCCGTCCTCAATGTGACACCTCTTCAAATATTTAAACAAGGCTTCACATCATATCATATCATATACCACCTCTTAACCGTCTCTTCTCCAGCCTAACATCCCCATCTCCCTAACTCTTTCCTCATAAGGCATGGTTTCCAGGCCCTTTGGTGCCCTTCCTTTATTGGACACACTCCCATTTGTTAACATCCTTTTAAATCATGGTGCCCAGAATTAGACAAAGTATTCCAGGTGTGGTCCTGACCAAAGCAGACCCCTCCCAAGGGCCATCCAGTCCAAACACATCCAGTGCTATGGGAGTCAGAGGATTGTAGTTTGTTGTGCTCTGGTGACACAACAAACTACAGTACTATTCTTAGAACTCCATAGCACTGAGCCATGGCAGTTAAAAAGGTGTCAAACTGGATTATTTGACCAATGCGGATGCAGCCATATGACTTCCTAGAACATCATAAGGTAGGGGAGTCTCAACCCACTCTCCCAGCCATCACCCAGCAACATGTACCTGTCGCCAGGTGTGTGTTTGTGCAAGTGGCTATAATTGCAACCCTGCATTGACGGATTTCTTTCCTGGGTGATGGATGTTGTGGGGGAAGCGTGGGCCCAGAGAATGTCCTTCTGGAGTCCTTATGTCACTGTGCAAAACACTGAGAGACGTTCCCAGGAGGAGAGAGGGCAGCTGAAATCTTGGGGCCCTGGTGATGCCTTGAGCAAATAAACTTCAGGAGCTTGGATAATGAGGTATTAATTGGGTAAATGCAGGTTGCAACAAGAGAGGGATACAGGGAAGGGTTCTGATCAATGTGGCATCAGAGGAACCAAGAGAAAAAAACATAATCATGGCTGTGTGGGTTTGCTTTATGTTGTTGTTTTTTAAAGCCATGCTTTTGCACAATCTGCAATTGCAAGAGTTTTGGGTTGTTGGTTTTTAGCAACAACCATTGTGACTACACTCTGCAGTTGCTTGGCCACACATGTCTCAGTTTACATCTGTGAAATGTCAGAAAGTATGGAGCAATCAATTATTTTCTGAACACATGGTGCAGAAGAATAACATTTTCAAGAGAAGGCAAGCAAAGCTAAAAAATCGTGATAGAGAGAGAAAAGTATACAGGCATGCCTTACATCTGGCAAGGTTGCCAAACCCAGCTTTTGTCAGAGAGCTTTGCTATTAGAGTGGGCCCTCCACATTCACTGGAGTTAGGGATGAAGAATGTGAATGTGGACAAACCGTAAATTAAAAAAACAGTATTCTTTTTACATCCATCTGAGGAAGTAGACTGAAGTCTACGAAATCTCAAGCTGCCAATTTCTTTGTTAGTCTCAGAGGTGCTACAAGATCTCTATGTATTGATTCTACAGACTCACACAGCTATATCTTTGTAAGAGAACAGGTCTCTAGGAATCTCTAAGTCCTCCAGAGCCACTTTATGGTCAACTTCTGCTAGAGGTTGACCATAGAATCACGCTGGAGGACCTAAAAATGTCTAGAGAAGTGCTTTCTCTAGGAACTTCTAGGTTCTCCAGCACAACTCTATGGTCAATTTCCAGCAGAATTGTGCCGGAGGACTTAGTGATTCCTAGAGAGGAGGACATGTTAAAGCCGCAAAAGTCAAAGCCACAAATGTGGAGGGCTGACCGTACTTTTGAATTACGCACAGTGATTCAGTAAGCTCCCACCAGGACAATCCAGAGATGCTTTAAGCTAAATAGCACTCTTGCTGAATTCTTACTGCTTGAGAGCACACAAGATGGACAGCTGCTTTGCTTGGCAGGGATCAGCAAGGAGAGAGCGAAAGGGGGAGGAATCATATCTATTGAATGCTTGCCTGGTGCGCAGCTGTTATAAGCGAACAGGAGTCCTGCCAGGAAAAAAGCTGGCAACCCCACTCTCCCCAGGCAATTAAGAGGCATGTTTAATTACTACCTGGGCTTCTGCCTTATGATGATAGTTTAGCAGGGGATGCATCAGGTGTTGAGTGACTCTCTTGTTCTCTCTTCCTACAGGAGTCTCCTCTTTGTTTTCAAAGCGCTGGAGAACTCATTATTTTTCCTCGCAGGTAAGACAATCTTATTGTTTCTGTTTTGCACCGTCAGGAAATAAGATACGGGGAAGAAGCTAGCAAACATCATGGCTCATTCTGGTGCCATTCCGTGGGACTCTTTCAATCCACCCGAGGTCTTTAAAGATAACACTGCAGCTATGGAGGGAAGCTATACTTCAAATGAAGGTGGCAGAAAACAAGCATTTTACAGAATGTGATGGCTTGGGCAATTGTAACTTCAGCGCTTAATGTCATCTCTTTACACTTTAGGATCTTGTTTGGTTCCTCCATAGCTGTCTTTCTCATTCCCACACTTCTATTTTATTGGTTGCGGTCTCTGTTCTGATCAATGTTTGGCCTTCTGAGCAAATCTCGGCAAGAGCACCCCATGATAGGGTTGCCTTTGTTGTTGTGGTGCTTTCTAGACTTATAGCAAACCTTTCATGGGGGTTTTCTTGGCATGTTTCTCCTTTGTGACTTGCTCAGGATCATCCACTGGGGGTTCCGTGGCTGAGACAGGATTCAAACCCTGTCTCCAATGGTCAGAAGCCAATATTCAAACCACTAGAACCATGCTGGTTCTCCTAAGGTTCGCTTTAGGGTCTCCATAAGTCGGAATTGACTTGAAGGCACCAAACCACAACAAGGGGAACTCTTTGGACCTTATCACACTAGCGAAATCCCGCTGAGAAATGGGATTTAAATGCAGGAAGTTTATCACACGACATTTCGCCAGACCAGAAATAACACAAAAATATAGTGAATGTAAAGGGGACAAAAACGGCAGCTTTTTACTTTCAGAACGTCCTGAAACTAAAAAGTTGCCATTTTTGTCCCCTTTACGTTCGCTTTATTTTCACGTTATTGCTAGTCTGGCGAAATGTCATGTGATAAACTTCCCACATTTGCGTTAACTGTTTTTGATCTGTTTTTGAATATTGAGCCATTCAATTTCAATCTCTTGTTTTTGAACGTTGAACTGTTATTCCAATATTGAATCGTGCAGCGAATATTGAACTGCTGTGTTTTGACCATTTGACAACAATTTCATCCTCATCTAGGGTGAATTTTTCCTATCTGCTGAGAAGTAAACCCCTTGGCATGATTCGATGGGGTTTCCATCCTCAAGAATGCAGCCTGGCAGGGCCTGGAGGAGTCATCCCTTCATTCAAATGCAAAATCAGGCGGGAGAAAGCTGCCTTGAACAATGAGCAAAGAAAGGAGAGAAGTGAGAAGGAGGAAGATTGGACCCAACTTTTTCTTGGCAAGCGATGTTCCTAGATTCTCCTCCTCTTCCTTTGTGAGTCACTTCTTTACACACAACACACACACCACACACAAAACAAGCAAACACCATCATGTGGTTCAAAGCAGAAAGAACAAGTCTGAAGGACTGGAAGGGAATTTGTTTTTTAAATCTTACTCTTTTTTTTCCCCCTTTTTTGATCCCCCCCTCCAAAAAAGAAAGAAGGGGGAAGAAGAAAGAAAGAAAGAAGAAAGAGAGAAAGAGGGAAGGAGGGAAAGAGGCGCAACCGGACTTGTAGTCCCGACCCTGAGGGCGCTCTTTGCCCAACAGGCTCAAAGGACTCCATTTCCCAGCCTCCCTTGCGGCCTAGAAGAGGGGGGCGCATAAGGGGGTGCATTGCTAGCGCATCGCTGTGGTGCTGGTCTGGAGGCCAAGGAAAGGGGGAAGGAGAAAAAAGGAAAGAGGGGAAGAGAAGGCTCAAACCAAAGGAAGAGGGGAGGAAGGAGGGAAAGGAGGCAAGTAAGCGGAGTGAGGGGGTTGGGGGGGGGCTGGAAAGCTAAGGAGGGCATAAGGCCTTAAAATGGGGGGCGAGAAAGGGGGCCCTGTTGCAGATGCAGGCATATCCCTGGCCTGGGTGCCAGAGGCAACAATGCTTGCAACAATGTAGCCTCTGCTTTTGCAACAAAAGGGAAAAGGAGTGCTGAAAGAAGGGCCCTCCTGCCCGCCATCTTCGAAGGGAAAGGGAAGGGGATTGTTGTGGGGGGGGTCTCATCTCCTCCCAGCCTCCCTCTTTCCTCCAGGCCCACTTTCCCTTCTTTCTCTCGGGCCTCACACAAAGGAGGCTCCATAGGCCCTAGAGAAGGCCGCTCAGGCTGCAGAGGGGAGAGGGGGGCTGCAAAAGATGGAATTTAGGGGGGTTGGGATGGGGGGACACCAAGTCCTTAGAAGGGGGTTAGTCTTGGGGACAGGGGTTGAATCTCCCCAACCTCAACCCCCCCTTCCAGAGTCAGTGTCTGGGGGGGGCTTCTTCGGGGGTAAACCTCTCCCCCTTCAGAGTCAATTCTGGGGGGGTCATGTTTGAGGGGTGAACCCCTGGCCTGTCTCCAGAGTCCATGTTGGGGGGGGGGCGGTGTGTGTGTGTGTGTGTGTTGTGTGTGTGTGTGTGAACCTGTCCCCCTTTCCAGAGTCAATGTCTGGGAAGACATGTTTTGGGGGGGTGGAGGGTCAATGCCTCACCATTCTGGAGTCAGGTCTTGGGGGGGGAATCTTAGAGTCTATGTGGGGGAGCTACTTTTGGGAGGCACCCATTCATAGTCCACCTTGAGGTAGGCACTAGGCTGTGGTCAAGTGGCAGCCCCCCACATTCCCCCTTTTATAGAGTCCATGTCAGGGGAAGGCTAGTCTTGGGGAGGCCCTTATTGAGCCCCCCAATCCTCCCTTTTGGAGTTCATGCTGGGGGCAATTTTGAGGTCCCTATTGGGGGAGACTAGTGTTGTGGGGGGGCCTTTCCATGCTCGGGGGAAGCTAGTCTTTGGGGGGACACACCAATATCGAAGGGGGTGTAAGGTTTTGGGGACTTGACCCCCCATTTCCTTTCCAGAGTCAAGTTGGGGGGAGAGAAACTATTCTTGGAGGGCGATTTTGAAGTCCGTGTGGGGGGGGGGAACTAGTCTTAAGGAGGAGTCCCTTTTCCAGAGGCCATATGGGAAAGGGGGGGCTAGTCTTGTGAAGGGTGAGTTGACCCCCCCCCCACTCATGTGAGGGAGCTTCAACCACCCTTTCACCAAGACTATTTTCTTCACCCTTTTCTGACATGGGCTCCAAAATGCCCCCCCCAAGACTAGTATCCCCCCCCCCCCAACTGCTGAAGGGGGGAAATGAGAGAGGCTCAACTCACCACAAGATTAGCCTCAACAACATGGACTCCAAAAAGGTTGGAGAGGGCTCAAGTTCCCAAGACTAGCAGGCCTCCTCTATATGGACCTTGAAATGAATATCTCCCCCCAAGATTAGCCTCCCCCCAACATGGAAAAAGGAACACCTCAAGACTAGCACTCTTGACACGGGCTTCTAAATGTTCCCCCAAACTAGCCCCCCAACTTTTTGGGGGGCACCCATTTCAAAGTCCATCTGGAAGGAGTCCCTAGTCTTGTGGAAGGCAGGCTGAGTCCCCCTCCAGAAGACTAGGAGAAAAGGGGTGGGGGCTCAAGCTTCCCCTCCCCAAGACTAGTCTCCCCTCGACATGGGCTTCAAAATAACCCCCCAGGACTAGGGGACCCCCTTGAAGACTGGCCCCCTCCTGGACATGGACTCTTGAAGAGGGGAATGTGAGGGGCTCAACTCACCCTCAACTCCCCCAGAATAGGGCTTCAAAATTATTAAACCCCCCCAAGGATAGCCTCCCCACCCCAGTATTGGAAATGGGACCCTCTCAAGAGTAAACCCCCCTTCACCATCCTCAAGAGGAGCCCCCAGACATTGACTCTGGAAAGAGGATGAGGGGTTCACCCCGCCAAGACTAACCCCCTCCCAGAAATGGACTCCTGAATGGGATTAGCCCAACTCCCCCAAGCTATCTCCAAACTGCCTTGACTCTAGAAAGGGGGCTAGGGGCTCAACTCCCCCCAGACTAGCCTCCTTCCAGACATAGGCTCCAGAATTGGGAGGGGGTTCATGCCTCCCCACCCAACAAGGATCTGGCAAAATTGGATCACCTTAATAGTTGAACCCCTTCAGGAATTATCATGCTGAAGTGTACTCAAAGACTGTGTTTCTGTTGCTTTCCTGGTACTCAGATTGAGATTGGCTTCGGCCGGGCAGGTGGTTTCAATGTTGCTGTAAAAGTGTATGTGTGTGTATTTGTTGTTGTTGTCATCGTCGTAAGACTTCAAGCCATTCCTGACTTACGACTGATATCATGGGGTTTACTTGGCAGGATTTGTTCAGAGATGGTTTGCCATGGCCTTCCCCTGAAGCTGAGAGAGATTGACTTGCCTAGGGTCACCCAGTGGTTTCATGCTTCAGCAAGGATTCAGATCCTGGTTTCCAGAGCAGGCATCTAACACCCAAACTACTACACCATGTGTATGTATGTTGTGCCTTCAAGTCAAGACTTAGGACGACTGCATGAATTTCCCTTTCTTAGGCAAGGAATACTCAGAGGTGGGTTTTGCCATTTTCATCCTCTGAAATATACCTTACAGCACCTGGTATGTATTGGTGGTCTCCCATCCAAGTGCTAACCAGGGATGACTCTGCTTACCTTCCAGGATCAGATGCGATCTGGTGCCTCAGTCTAGAGTATTCAAATCCTATTTGTAAAAGTCTTCCTGCAAGCAGTCAGAATTAATGGACCTGCTTGACAATGGCTGCATCTGCACTGCAGAAACAAGTCGGTGTGACACCACTTTTAACTGCCATGGCTCAATGCCATTTAATTCTGGGATTTGTAGTTTGTTGTGGCACCAGAGCTTTGCTCTCCTTTGGCGAGGGGGCTTTTCCTAGAGCTTTGCTCTGATGCCACAAACCCCCCCCCCCCAAAATGGTGCAATCTCAGAAAGGCTTGGATAGATTCTCCAATGTAGTCATGCTTCTTTTCATTATTTAACGCTGGCATCTCTGGCTACAGGATATAGTCAGTCTTAAAAAGCAGAGTCTTCATGCTTAGGAAGTGATAACTTAATGAAAGTTAGGCACAATCTGTGGAGAAAAGAGAAAGAGAACCTGTTTTTTGCTTCTCTTGTAATGCTGGAAATCAGGGTCGTCCAAGGGAACTGAGCCACTGGACATACCAAAAAGTTGAAAAAAACGTGTCTTTGCTCAGTCGAAGTGATACTTTTGCTGCCCTGAAGGGTGCCCTGTTAGTGAGTGGGGCAATTGTTGCAATGGTTAAAGAAAACCTGCATGTGCCATAGCAGTTTTCTACTGCTGGGCGTCCAGTTGGGCAGGGAATGAGTGCTGTAGGAAGCTGGCACCTGAACTTGTTTTGTCCTGATGCATCCGCATAATAATTTCCTTGCTTTTGGCTTCTTCTGAGTTAAGCCCTCAGCAATTTGTAGGGAGTGAATCGGCATTCATAATACCTGCATTCAAAAAAGAAATAACACATCTTTTTCGATCCTGATCCGATATTGCAGTACAGTTGGCCCTCTGCATTTGCGGCTTCGGCTTTGGCAGATTTGGTTATTTGCAGTTTTGAGAAAACATTTCTCTAGGCATTTGTAGGTCCTCCAGCATCGTTCTATGATCAACCTCTGGCAGAGGTTGACCATAGGTGCTGGAGAACCTAGAGATTCCTAGAGAGGTGCAGAATTAAAGCAGCTTGACACCACTTTCAGTGCCATGACTTATTCTACAGAATCCTGGGATTTGTAATTTGGTGAGGTATTCATCCTGGTCTGTCAGAGAGCTCTGGTGCAGATGTGTATTTTAAAGTGTCATGGTAGTTCATTATAAGTCTTGATGCTCTGATGTTTCCATAGCTGGGGTTGGTACAATTCTGAGCTAACACACCCATTGGCAGAACAACAAAGCCCCCAAGGTGTATTCCAGTGTGTAAATAAATGCACCATAACAAATACAACAGCCATGTGGGTTGATAAGTATATGACAACAACAAATACAGATACTGGGTTATTTCAGCCAAGTCTTGAGTAATTCCTGCTTGAAACAGAGGAAGAAATTTGCACCACTTCACTTTGAATTGGCCAAAGCTGGAACAAAATATTTTTGCTCTTCAAGGATATTTGGACTCCTTTACAAAACCACTCTGAAAACAAATTTTTCCGACTCTCACACCTCCAAATCTTCTGTGAACCAAGGTCAAAATGCTATGTGGTTAGAAGAAACGTGCACTGATACTAACTGTTGCTATATACTTATAAACCCACATGGCTGTTCTTTACGTTATTATGTATTTGGTATGCATTGCTATTTAGTTTGGGAGTCTTTTGCTATTGAGTTCCTCCTTGTGGGATTGACTGGGTTGAACTCGGTATTTTTGTGCAATTCACAGCTGTTCCCCTCCCACGTTTTTTCCCACCTTAGTACTGAAGAAATGGCAAAATACAGCAGCTCAAATACTATACAGACTAGCAGATTTTGAAAACAAAGTGGCATCCGTCTGCTGCTCTCCAGCCCTCTCCTCGGTGCTGTTGCAAAGGATCGAACTATCGCTGTTCATGGCAGAAAATTCTCTGCTGCTTTTGTGACGCAAAGCGGTTAAGAAAGATCCAGAATTGAACATCTCATTCATTTAACAGAGGCATGGGGAACCTTTGTGTCCCCAGCTCCAATGAATGACAACTCCCATCATCCCTTGTTTTTGGTTAGGTCATCAGACTTCTGGCAACCCCATGAATTTCATAGGGCTTCCATAGGCAAGGAATACCCAGAGATGTTTGTGCCAGTTTCTTCCTCTGAAATATAGCCTACAGTGCCTGGTATTTGCTAGCAGTCTCCCATCCTAGTACTAACCAGGGCTAACCCTGCTTAGTTTCCAAGATCGGACAAGATCTGGTGCCTTTAAGCCCCTGGCTCATTGCTATGACAAGTAACTATTTTACCTTTAGATAGGAGTTCTTTGGAAGGACCCTGGGCTCCCCATTAACAGCTTTGAAAAGTTCATGCCACCCATAGGCTGCATTTTCTCCACCTGTGCTTTAAAAGTTACTTTTAAAAGTCATTTTAGAGTCAGACATTTTAAACACTTGATGCTACTCTCTTATCAATTCTATTCTTTTAAAGCAACAGAGAAGCAAAAAGGTGATTTTCTAAGATGGTAATAAATAATGATGATGGATTACCCAACAAATATTATAAGAAGTCCCAAGCACAACTGTGGACATAGCTGTTGAGAACGATACCTCGCTTCTCTTGCTTGAAGCTGGTGGTGAATAGTATTGTAAAGAACATTTGAAAAGAAATTTTAAAACAAAGTAGTTTAAAAAAACATGTTTTCCTAGTGGCGAGCAAACCCTGTTCAGAAGAATCTGGACTGATGAGTATTTCAAACGTCCGGCATTTATTCCATGCAAAATCTGCACAGAATGGTTTTGTGAAGAAGACCGCTTTTTCTGTATGCTAAATAATATCCCTGTGCAGAAATACGTATTATTTCCTGCACAAAAATGCTGAGCAGAAAATGCCGCAACAAAAAACCCTATTCTATATAAGATTCTCATATGCATAGAAAACAGTGCATTTTGTTGTGCAGGAAATGCCTTTTCCTGCACAGAAAATAGTACAGTTGCCCCTCTGTATCCATGGGTTCTTTATCCATGGGTTGAAGCATCCATGGCTTGAAAATATTCAAAAAAATACACAAATTCCAAAAAAGCAAACCCTGACTTTGCCGTTTAAATAAAGGACCCATATTACTACACCATTGAATATAATGTGACTTGAGTACCACAAGAGAACCCCAGCAGATACCAAGGTTCCACTGTATTTCTGCACAGAAGTATGCTTATCTACATAGAAAGTACTGGTTCCTGTGTGGAAAGTGCCAAAATCTCAAAAACACTTGCTTAGTTCCAATGAAAAAGGCACAGTGGCTTCTGATTCGCCAGCGCCTCTTTAATGTCACAATCCCCGGATCACATCACAAAATGTTTCTCTCGGTTACCCTGCAAGGTTTGGACAATGCTTCACTGCTACCCCCTTCATATCATTGCTACCTGTCTTGACATTTGGACGGTTTGTGTAGTTGAATGTCTTTTTTCTTGAGGTCAGTATTGCCCCAAACTGTCCTAAACTATGGGAGGGAGAAAGGTATCAGTGAGGCCATTGAAGAGGAAGATACTTACTGCATCTCTATGCGACTCCCTTCTCTGTTATCATTATTCTCATTTATTTATATAGCGCCACCAATGTTAGCTTCTGTTAGGGGCAGTGGATGTTATTTTCATCCGTCAGGTGCAGGTAACTGTTGCATCTCATTGTCTCTAACCTTTAATTTAAAGATCTTAGGAAAGGGTAAAGGAAGCAATTTGCCTCTGAAAAGTAACTTTCCAGCACCAGGGTAGCAAAATGTATATCTGAGTCGCATTTCTGTCAGTTTGGAAGAGAATACTCCCTTCAAATGGCCAGGATAGCCATCTGTCCTTTGAGCTACACAATAGTGGTGAAGTCCTACTGTCTTGAATTTTAGGTTGAAAGTTAGTTTTGGTTTTCTTGAAATTGCTAAGGAAGCTAATGAGAACCCTGTTCTTGTTGTTGTTGTGTGCCATCGAGTCAGTTCCCTGCTCTTGGTCTTTGTTGTTGTTGTTTGCACCGTTAAGTCTTTTATAACTTATGACAAACCCGTCATGGGGTTTTCTTGGCAAGATTTCATAGAATCATAGAGTTGGAAGAGACCACAAGGACCATCCAGTCCCAACCCCTTGCCATGCAGGAACTCACAATCAAAGCACCCCCAACAAATGGCCATCCAGCCTCTGTTTAAAGATCTCCAAAGAAGAAGACTGCAGCACTCTCCAAGTCAATGCATTCCACTGTTGAACAGCACTTACTATCAGGAAGTTCTTCCTAATGTTCAGTTGGAATCTCTTTTTCTTTAGCTTGCATCCATTGTTTCAGGTCCTAGTCTCTGGAACAGCAGAAAACAAGCTTGCTCCATCCTCAATATGACATCCATTTGTCCAGAAGATGTTTACCTTGCCTTCCTGTGAGGCTGAGAGAGTGTGTCTTGCCTGAGGTCACCCACGAATATCAGCAGCCAAGCCGGGATTCAAACCTTGGTCTCCAGAGTCAAAGTCCAATACTCAAACCACTACATCATGTGTACATTGCAGAAAGGGTTACTCCTAAATGACTTGGGACGTGTCATTCCTGAACGAGCCATAAGAACAAATTTGGAGGATAAATTCCAAGGTTTCTGAATGTCCGCTATCAAGCTGACCTCTTTCACATTGCTTTTCCTGCGGAGATGGTTGTCTGTGTGCACACAGGGGATTCTGTAAAGTAGCATTTTTTAAAGGAACTTTCCAAGGTACTGAGCTACTTTGAAGATCAGCCCCTGGAATAGCTCTTTCAGAATTCAGACTGAAATCTGGAGTGGAAAGCTCAGTGGTCCACTGATATGGAAAACACCATGTGCCCCTCATAGATGCAAGAGTGTGTGCATAATAGTGATGTCTGTTTGGCTTGTTCGGTGTGATTGGAGAAGTTGCCCCAGTGTAAACCCAACTGGTCCCCATTGGGTGCTGGCTCGAATTGGTATCAGGCTGCTCCTAAACAAGCTGCCTTTCAGGGAAATGATAGTTTGCCAGTGCTGTTAGTTCAAGTGCATTTGAGAATCCAAGACCTTGTAGCTCCATTTGTAACACAGCAATATATTTTTTAAAGTCAATTCAATTTGTAGTTATTGTCAGAATAAACTGTAATTTTTAAGATTTCAAACATGGTAGTCTTATGCCAAGCCAAGTACAGTCCTCCCTCCGTTCTTGTGGTCTTCAGACCTGCGTCCCTCATTTATGCGTGAGGGACGAACGGAGGGGGAAAGATTGGGGTGTGCGCCCACGCCTATATTCAAGCCAATGGGACCTGAATATAAGTGAAACATCTCTGCTTTGTACAGTGTGCCCTTGGTCTCTGCTGGGGTTTGGTTCCAAGACTCCCCACTAAATACAATGGCACAGTAAATCAAATGTCAAAATCAAGGTTTGCTTTTTGGAACTTATATGCTCTTTGAATATTTTCAAGCAATGAATGCTTAAATTTGTGGATACAGAGGGCTGACTTTACAAGCATACCTTGGTTAATAAAGCCTTTGACAAAGGAGCTCCTTTCTTCAGTCTTTCTATACCTTCCTGGTCTCCATTTTCCTCCTCATCTTTTGTAGCTGGAAGTTTCTTTTTAGCACCATGGGCATTGGAAAAATGGTAAAAGAAAACTGGACAAAGGCATACTTTTCATGTCAGATTACAGCAGCACATAATCAGTAAATAATGCAATAAAATCTGAGCCGGGAAAGATGGAATTTAGCTGATTTTACTTTAGCCGAGTGTGCCTTCCTACAGCAGGCAAGGGAAACACCAGCTACCTCCAGAATCCCTTTCTGAGCATACATAAATAGCAAAGCAGAAAGAAATGGAGAAAGCAGATACAGTAGTCCTGCCTCGGCATCACCCCCAAACATGTTGAAAAGCACAGCTCTGTAAGTCTGGCCGCCAGAATAGAAATCATAACAAAACTGGAGAGTGCCAGGAAAAAAAAAGTCCTCCCTGCATGTATTTTGGCGAAAGGCTTCAAATGGTCTCTGGATGGTTCAAAATGTTTTTGTTTACTCATGCAAGGTTTATCTGACTCAGTTGTTTCATTTTACATTTGCATATTGTTGGTTTGGAAGAAATATGTAGAACAACTTTTCTGATTTTTGTAGTGAGAGCCCTATTCCTCTTCTTTCTGTGTTAGTCATTGTTTCTGGTGTCAGATTTCCGGTTAACAAAATCATGCTGGGAAACGCATTTACTTAGGCTGTATCTGAACTGCAGAAATAATCCAGGTTCACACCACTTTAACCACTCTGGCTCAATGCTATCAAATTCTAGGATTTGTAGTTTGTTGTGGCACTAGAGCTCTCTGACAGGGACGACTAAATGTCCCACAAAGCTACAGATCCCAGAATTCTTTAGCAGTTAAAATGATGTCAAACAGGATCATTTCTCCAGTGTGGATCCATCCTTAGAGGCATGTCTTTATTGTGTCCCTGTGTTCCATTTGAGAAAGTGAAATGTTTTTGCTTCTTCCTCCAGGCTGCATGGCTGGTCTCTGGAAATGGGATGCTATTCCCATTCAGGGTTAGTAAAGGACGACAACGGTCCGTTTCTTCGTATTTCCTGCTACTGCCACCATCCTCACCTTGAGCAGAAGTGAGACAAAGAGGCAGGGGGGAGATGTCTGCGGTCACATCGGCCATCCAGGCTCCACAGGGCCCTGCCAACCCACCGCCCCCGGAGGTGACCAACCCGGGGAAACCAGGCAGAAAGACCAACCAGCTCCAGTACATGCAGAATGTTGTGGTGAAGACACTATGGAAGCACCAGTTTGCCTGGCCCTTCTACCAACCTGTTGATGCAATTAAGCTGAATTTACCAGTGAGTACCTTTCCTTAGGCTGAATCTGCACTGCAGAATTAATGCAGTTTGACACCGCTTTAACCATTATGGCTCCGTCCCATGTAATTCTGGAATTCGTTGTTTGTTTTGGCACCAGAGCTCTCTGACAACAAAGGCTAAATAGCTCACAAAACTACAGGTTCCAGAATAACATAACATTGAACCATGGCAGTTAAAGTGGAGTCAAACTGCATTATTTCTGCAGATTCAGCCATAGCCTGGCTTTTCTCTTGCTGGTAGGGGAACATGTATGTGTTTGGCACTTGTAGTCCAGAATAAAATGTTTTCAGACTCTGATTCAGATGCAACACTTAACTGTGATCAGGGGAAACAAACCATGACCAAGCATGTTGTTTGGGCCTTGTTTCCTCTTTATTAATGTTGTTATGGGCCTTCACATAGACTCTGACTTATAGCAACCTTATCATAAGGTTTTCTTGGCCAGATTCATTCAGAGAAGGTTTTCCATTGCCTTCCTCATTTCCAATTTATGGTGACTATAAGGTGAACCTGTCATGAAGTTTACTTGGCAAGATTTGTTCAGAAGGGGTTTGCCTTTGCCTTCCTCTGAGGTTGAGAGAGTGTGTCGTGCCCAAGGTTACACAATGGATTTCCGTGGCTGAGTGGGGATTCAAACTCTGGTCTCCATAGTCATAGTCCAACACTCAAACCACTACACCACCCTGGCTCTCTTCAATGTTTCAAATGTGTGATCTCTGGACTCTGGGATTTGTCTGTTGTTGTTGTTGCTTGACTTTGACAATGCAGCAAAGATACTGAACAGTTGTTTTGCTCCCCCAGGATTATCACAAAATCATTAAAAACCCAATGGACATGGGGACGATCAAGAAACGACTGGAACACAACTATTATTGGAGTGCCAGTGAATGTATGCAGGATTTCAACACCATGTTTACAAATTGTTACATTTATAACAAGGTAAAGATTGGGGGCACCTTACGGCAATGCATGCTTTATCTGCAAAGGTTGGAAATAACATGTTAAGAACAGCACAACGGTCAGCAATGAGCTTTTTAAAGGCTGGAGATGTTTTGAAGTAAAATTAACTCTAGTTTGCAGTACTAGATGGTTTCACATGGAACAGGAGGTCTAGTGCAAACAGCTATATTTTCTTTTTAAAAGGGAACGATTAACGTAACATTAAAAGATTTCCAGACTCAAAATGTAAAGTCCTGTGTATAGTTCGCTCCATCATGACAACAACACTAACTGACATCCCTCTTTCTTTTGCCTCGTTCCTTGCCCTCCCTGCTGGGCTGTCTCTAGCCAACGGATGACATTGTCCTCATGGCCCAAGCTTTGGAAAAGATCTTCCTGCAGAAAGTGGCCCAGATGCCTCAAGAGGAAGTTGAGTTGTTACCTCCAGTACCGAAAGGCAAAGCTCGCAAGATGGCTGCCAGTGCACACAACACAGGTCATACATGTAGATGAATGAGTGACACTAAGGAAGCATACTTGATTTATTTTTCTGATTGGAAACCATAGATTCTTCCACCATTAATCCTGGGAGGGCCCTATGCAGGGTGCAAGAGGCCATTCTTACTCACAATTACTGTTCTAACCTGCAACTCCCAACTCTGAGCCTCCCAGCCAGTCTTGCTGGTTGCTATGCAGGACATATTGTCTTGGCAACTCTGGGAGTTATAGTCCAGAGGAGTACATTTCCCAAGCTCTACTCTAACCCCTGGAGTGTTAACTTAGCCACCCCCACTCCAATTGGGATTCAGAGATTTCCACAAATTTGGCTAAAGTACTTCCAGAATTAAATTATCTTTGCTAAGAATGGGCTTGATTTGGAGCCAGATGCATCCTCCAAGTTGTAAGGAGGAGGCGGGCTGGGGTAAAAGGATGATTTATAGTACCTTGGACAATTCCTTTACAGTTTGTTTCTCTGCATCTGACACAGAGTGCATTTACACTGTAAGACTATACTCAGATCACATAAAGAGCCTGGAAAATACATGTCTTAACACTGTGGGTGCATCTACAGTGCAGAAATAATGCCGTTTGATACCACTCTAAATGCTATTGTGTCTTCTTATGGAATCCCGGGATTTGTACTTTTGGAAGGTCTTTAGCATTCTCTGCCAGAGAGTGCTGTGCCTCTCTAAACTATAGATCCCAAGATTCTGAAGGATAGATCCATGGCAGTTAAAGTGGTGTCAAACTGTGTTATTTCTACAACGTAAATGCATCCATAATGCTAAGAAATGCATTTCCCAGACTCTTGGTGTGATCTGAGTGAACTTCTGTCAGCCTCCCATGAAACATGTCCTGTAATACGTGTCATCTTGGCCTTTGGCATGGCAGCCTATCTGGTGCCATTCTTCCTCTTTGTTCCTTGCAAATTCTGTTCACCTACACAGGCTCTCTGCCAGCTCCCATGTCAGTGGGATGGGGAACCACTCTAGGTTTTCATTTCCATAGTAGCTCCTTTAAAATCAGTAATAAAAACGAAAGCAGATGCACCACACCCACATAATGGGATCCTGTACCTCCCATTACGCATGGGTACTGTGTTAAATCTTGAGCTTAATCTCTTTTTGTCCTTTTCAAAAACAGGAACCCAGCATCCAGCAACCACAGCCGTCTCTTCGGTGTCCCCGCCAGCCCCCTTTCAGAATGTCCCTCCCTCCGTATCGCAGACGCCGGTCATTGCCGTCACGCCTGTGCCAACCATTACCGCAAACATCACCCCCATCACCTCTCCTCCTGCCGCTGCCCCCCCTCCTCCACCACCTCCTCCCCCTGCCGCTCCCATCATGCCTGTTGTTCCTCCAACACCACCAATTGTCAAGGTAATCCCCGAAGGGTCTCTTCTCCTATCCACACAAGGCACCGTTCTGAAATACAGTGGGCCCTCGGTATCCACTGAGGTTTGTTTCCAGGACCCTCCTTCCCCCCATGGATACCAAAATCCATGGTTTCTCAAATCCCATTAAACAATGGCACAGTGAATTGGTGTCCCTTATGGCAAAAACAAGGTTTGCTTTTGGAATTTGTATTATTTTTGAATATTTTCGAGCCAGGGATGCTTGAATCCATGGATAAAAAAATCCATGGATACAGAGGGCCAACCGTATACTTTTCCAGCACCCAAGAGTGTGCGCAGTAATTTTGGGGAGCATGCAGCAGAATCCACAAGAAAAAATGGGGAGTTATGGCCCCATGTGCTCTGTGGGTGGTCTTTATTTGATTTATTTGACTATTAATATTTTTTTTGTTTTGGTAAAGTGTGTGGTTTTAATATTGGCAGTGCTATAATTCTTTTTAAGAGTTGACTCTTCATATGTTTTTAACTGTAAACCTTTAAATGCATAAACTACCTTGCCTCTCACTCCTGGGGAAAAAAGCAGGATAGAAATACGGATTATAATGATGGATGGAATTTTCCATTATGGCATATGTTGCATAACTTTACACATACATGAACATAACTTTACACATACCAGTGTGGCATACTGGTTTGAGCATTGGATTATAAAGACCAGGATTCAAATCCCAGCTCGCATGAAAATCCATTGGGTGACATTGGGCAAGTCACACAGTTTCAGTCTCAGAGGATGGCAGTGTCAAGCCCCCTCTCAACAAATGATAGAATTGCCATAAGCTGGAAACAACTTAAAGGCAGACAACAGCAGCAGCAGCTACATAGCAGGGGCACTAAGCAATCCTCTTAGTGAATTGCAAAGAAGCATAATGAGACACCAGCAAGAGTGTTCATCAGGTCCCGTTGTGCAACAGTCACTTTGCCAACTCCCCTATGTAGTAACAGGAGCCTCTTACTGGATTCTGATGTTACAGAACCGCCTAATTCTAATTCCTGCAGGTGTTAGTCCACTTCCAAAATCATAATTCTCCAAGAGGATTCTGGCCAGCAACAATAATAATGATGATGGTGGTGATCTTGTTGTTGTGTGCCTGTCATGGGGTTTTCTTTGTAAGATTTGTTCTGAGATGGTTTGCCTTTGCCTTCTTCTGAGACTGAAAGAGTATGACTTGCTCTGGGTCACCCAGTGGGTTTCCATGGTGGAGCAGACTCTGGTCTCCAGAGTCTTAGTTCAATGCTACACCATGCTGGCTCTCAGCTGTTCCTGACCTCTGCTTTATTTGAAGACACACACATACACAGAACCCTACACACACAAACCTCAACAAACTTTCACAATTGTTGTGTTTGAATTTCAGAAAAAGGGGGTGAAGCGGAAAGCGGACACGACCACCCCCACCACATCAGCCATCACGGCCAGTCGGAGCGAGTCGCCCACCCCACTCTCTGACTCCAAGCAGGCCAAAGTGGTGGCCCGGCGGGAAAGTGGTGGGCGGCCTATCAAGCCGCCAAAGAAGGACTTGGAAGATGGGGAAATCCCCCAGCATGCCGGCAAGAAGGGCAAGCTCTCAGAGCACCTCAAATACTGCGACAGCATCCTCAAAGAGATGCTGTCCAAGAAGCACGCAGCCTATGCCTGGCCCTTCTACAAGCCAGTGGATGCAGAGGCCCTGGAGCTCCATGACTACCACGACATCATCAAACACCCGATGGATCTCAGTACTGTGAAAGTATGTTTCCCCCCTCCTCTTATGTCCTTTTGCTCTAATATATATGGAGGATGTGTTCGTTTATTTATTTAGTTATTTTCTATCCCACTCTTGTTGTTGTGTGCCTTCCAAGTCCTTTCCAATTTATGGCGACTCTAAGGCATAACCCTATCATGAGGTTTCCTTGGCAAGGTTTGTTCAGAGGAGGTTTGATATTGCCTTCCCCTGAGGCTGAGAGTGTGTGATTCACCCAGAGTCACCCAGTGGGTTTCATGGTTGAGCTTGGAATCAAACCCTGGTTTCCAGAGTCATAGTCCAGCATTCAAACCAATGCACCATGTGGGAGTAGAGGCCATGTCTACACTGGTCATTTACACCATTTCCCCCTACCCTGATGTCACACTAACCACATGACACAGGACCATAGGCCTTATTTGGTTGATGACTATCTTCCCATTGGAAGGCCAGTTCTGCACCAAATGTGGGCTGTACCTCCCTTAAATCGAATTAGAAAAACTTACCTTTTTGCCCTGAATATTCCAGGAATGGGAATATCCATGCAGACCACCAAGTGTGGCTTCACTACAACTCCCAGCATTCCGTATTATTGGCTGTGCTAGTGGGAGCTGTTGGGTGTTGGAGTGCATCAGTATTTGGTGGGCAGCACTTTTCCCACCACAATGGAAAGATAACACATAACAATACAGGGCAAAAGTGGTGCCCTTTCTGGATTAGGAGAAAAAGAAAAATCCTTCCAGAAATATTTTCAACTATTTTTTGTTTAAAAAAACCTTGAGTTTTAAAATAAAGTGGTCTACATCCAGCCCTCCATATCCACAGATTCTGCATCCACAGATTCAACTACCTATGGCTTGAAAATATTCCTACTCACCCACCCACCCGCCCCAAATCCAAACTGCAAACCTTGATGTTCTCATTTTATATAGGGGACCAATGCCAGCCCATGTCTCCACCTGCCATTAGGAGTTTTCTATCTTTCTGGAGGTTTTAACCCAGAGTGTAGCTATGTAACCCCAAACATAAATCCCATCCTCCCAGTTACATTTTCCTTCAGTCCCTAAATTACAAGTGTTATAGTGAGCCTTTCAAAATGCATTTTAGGAATCCAAACAAAAGGATCAGGCAAAGTGACCGAGGGAATGGGACACACAACAAATACAAGAATTATAGGTGTGAACGATTTTCAGTGTCTCACACTCTACAAGGCTAGAAATGTGAGGACTGAAGGAAAAATTCATGGGCATTTGTGGGTTAATACCCTCATTTTGGTACCTCTGGTTTCAGCAACCATCATTCACACTATTTCAAAGAAAAAGCAAACAGTCATTTTGGCCCTTTAATTTTTTTTAAATCTATATTGTAGTGCAGGTTGAGTCTCCCTTATCTGGAATTCCAAAATATTCCAGAAAGCAAAAACATTTTTTCATGGGTGGCTGAGATAGAGATACCTTTGATTTCTGCGGGTTCATTGTACCCAGACTTTGTTTCATGCACAAAACTATTATAAAATATTGTATTAAATTACCCTCCAGCTATATGTAAAAGGTGTATATGAAACAGAAATGAATGTTGTGTTTAGAATTGGATCCATCTCCAAGATATCTCATTATGTACGTATATGCAAACACAGGTATTCCAAAATCCACAAAGATCTGAAATCAAAATACCACTTATACAAATATTTTGAATAAGGGAGACTCAACCTGTGTTACATTTATTGAATTAACCCACAAAGCACACAAGGCACACTTTCAGCCTTAAGCTTAAGGTTGGAAACTCCTCCTCCTTAAAGCTAAACAGTGCGGTTTTTCCTTGTTTCTGCCTATAGAGCACAGATATTGTCCTGGGAGATGTCTTTCGAAAATTAGGATGACCAGGAGGGTCTTTCAAACTTTTCGTTCAGGACTTTTGAAAAACAGGAGTGTCATACAAAGCAGATTGGTCTGCATTTGGCTTTATAGCTGAAAAGAGAGCTTCCATGTAGTAAAAGAGTCTATCTGGGATTATCAAGGTTCAGTGGGAGCCCAAGGGGGACACTCAAGAGTTTTGTGAAGGGGCCTTCTTAGCCAAATCTGGGAATGGAAGTGTAAAATCTTTCGTCTCACACTGCAAAGTAGTTGTCATTTTCTTAACGCAACCATGGCTTGCCATCAAGTTGGCTAGTGGTTTTGTCAGCTGTGTAGCCTAAGCTATAATCCCCCCTTCCCTGGCACTGGGATGATTTCATCGCTCTCTCACATCTGAATGTCAAAAGTGCTGGCAGAAATGGTTCTGTTTGTTGCAGTGACCCTCGTGGTCCCATCTGTGATCTTTCAAAGGCTGCATCTGCACTGCAGAAATAATCCAGTTTGACATCACTTTACTGCCATGGCTCAATGCTATGAAATTCTGGGAATGATAGCTTTGTGAGACATTAAACCTTCTCTGTCAGAGACCTGTTGTGCCACAACAAACTGCTGTTCATAGAATTCCATAGCATTGAACCATGGCAGTCAAAGTGGTGTCAAGACTGGATTATTTCTGCAGTGTGGATGCAGCCAAAGAGGATTATTATTATTATTATTTTTCCTTGCTTGCTTTTTTCTTAAAAAAACCAGCTTCCTCACATTGCCCATTTCATCTCTGAATGCATGTTGCTTATGGCTTTCCCCCTTTCCCTCCCTGTCTCCCATCCAATCGCCCCTGTCCTTTCTTTTCCCTTCCCACTTTTCTGGCTTCCTGTGTTTGCAGAAAAAAATGGACAGCCGAGAATATCAAGACGCCCAGGGTTTTGCGGCAGATATTCGGTTAATGTTCTCTAATTGTTACAAGTACAATCCTCCCGACCATGAAGTTGTGGCCATGGCCAGGAAGCTTCAGGTAAATGTGGCTAGTAGCCAAAATAATAGCAGTCGTCATAACCAGCCAGCTAGATTAGTCAACTGAAGAGAAAGAAAGAAATGATGGAAATGAAGATTTCTGTCTGCCTATTGTATTTGCCACCATCTTAATGCAAACAAACACAAACCACAGATGCAGGTATATCATGCCATTAAACTATGTGTGGCTGTATATATATACATGTAATAAAGAAACTTACATAGCGCATTTGGTTTGGTGTGTATCAAGTTGCTGAACTTTAGAAAAAAAAAACAACTGTATTATATACAGAAATTAAACCGAATTAATGTACGGCAGGGAATCCTTTCCAGTAGCAGAAAATGAATTATTATCTAACAGCAAAATTGTAGAAGATGCTGGCAAACAGCAAAAAATACTGACTAACAGCAGCAAGAGGATGAAATATCCCCAGGTAGTTTGCTTGTCCATTCCTCTAAAAGATAAGCTTCTTCAGATGAATAATCAGCCGTATGATAAAAACGCTAAAGCTAGTACAAAACAAGCATTAGGAGGTACTAGCTATTATAAAATCAAATCCATTCTTACAACAGTAATGTATAAAGCATTAAGTATGATGCCTATAGCTCACAGACACAGGATTCTGACAAATGCTTCGGCATGTTACAAGCTTACCTACATCCAACACATTGAACCAAATGTGTTATGCAAGTTTCTTTATTACATGTGTATATAAACAGAGATACATAGTTTACCTGCATGATACACCTGCATTTGTGATTTGCCATCATCTTCCCATCTGGTCCAGTTTCTTGGATGGCAGGTTGATTCTGTTCCTGAGTGGAAAGAGGCAAAGCTAGAGCATGCAGAGATGGAAGAGGCAACTTCTTTGCAGGGGAAAGTCCTGCTTGCTTTCATCCAGAGTGATGTGCATTCCCTCAGTCCTACTGCTGCAGAAACAGAGTTTGAAAGCATTATTGCAGACTAAAGTCCCATTATCCATGGTGGCTAGGGGATTCTGGGAGTCGTGGCACCCCAAAGATAACATTTGTATGCTCTGGCCCCAGAATGATACTCTTGTGCTGGAGCAAAAATAACAGAGAGTCCCCCAGCAGCTTAAAACACTTCCAAATTAATTTTGGCAGGAGCATTTGCTGGCTACAACCCACTGCTGGAGTTGCCCACTGGACTTCTGTAGAAGCCACCTGCAAGTACACCATTTCCCCCAAACTGAACCAATGTAATAAATGCATCCTTGAATGTATAGACAGTTAAAACTAGAGTAAAGAGTTAAGAAAATTCAAGTAAATTTAGACCAGGACACTCCAGACTTTTGATAAGCAAGGCATATTATTGTTCCCTCATCTTTCTGTTTGAATTGCAATTTGTGCCTCATCTATGCATCTGAAAAAGTTTTAAAAAATAAATCTTAAATGATTTACAATGTCTGCGTTACCAAGGTCCTGCATGTTTATACTGTTGTTGTGAGCCTTCAAGACTTTTCCAACTTATGGTGGCCCTAAGGCAAACCTATCATGGGGTTTTCTTGGCAAGTTGCTTCAGAGAAGGGTTGCCATTTCCTTTCTCTGAGGCTGAGAGACTGTGACTTGCCCAAGGTGGGTTTCCATGGCTGAGTGGGGATTCGAACCCTGGTCTCTAGAGTCATAGTCCAATGCTCAAGCCACTATATTGGCTTATTTATAATTAAATTTGGTTTTGGTTTGAAAGGATGCATGTGTAAATCAGAGATTTAGAACCCAACTAGTAAGCAATTTTCTCTGAGGGCTGCTAAGGCCATTGATTTAAATCACTGCATTGTTCCCCTTGCAAAATACCAGAAGAATTGTCCAGAGCATGAACAAATTGTTGTTTTCTGTTTTGGATTGCAGTTCCGAGAATCCCTCAGCCAACATTGGGTCCCTCGTGGCTGTGGAATTCTGGGATCTGTAGTATGAAAAACACAAACCTTTCCAGGGACTATAACTATCCACCCTGCAAGGAGCTGGGCCCAGAGTCATGCAGGAATGGAATATCTGAAGTAGTCATGTAGAAGATGAAATGAGCTTGTTTTCTGCTGCTCCAGCAGCAGTGGATTCAAATGGCAAGAGAAGACATTCCATTTGAACATTAGGAGGAACTTTTTGACTTTAGAGCTGCTTGACCGTGGAATTGACTGCCCCGAAGAGTGGTGGACTTTACTTCTTTGGAGGTCTTTAAACAGAGCCTGGATGGGCTTCTTTTGGACATATTGTATTCCTGTATGGCAGGGGGCTGAACTAGATGCCCCTTGTGAAATAGATGCCCCTTCCAACTCTATGGTTCTATGATTCTGTTAAAGTGTTCTGCATATGTGCATGTTGGCACTCTTGCATAGAACTGGACTGGATGGCACTTGTGGTATCTTCCAACTCTTTGATTCTATGCATTTAACATATGCATTGGGGAGCTGTTGGAGAAACAGTAAGGTGAATTGTTCTGAAGTGTCAGGATGAAGTCTCCATGCTATACCTGCTTCAAGAGCTCAGAGCCGGTGGGTCCCATGCCAGTGGGCTGGTAAATCCAGTCCACGTTTTAACAACAGATTTTAAAGGAGTTTGAACCTGGGTTTTTTGGGTGGTGGGGGGGGAGATGGTCCAGTACCTCAGAAAATTCCTCTAGAGCTATCCAAAACCTAGAGTGTGGATTTATTGTTGTACTGGCCTGGCACTCATCAGCTGGTACTGCCTGAGTGGACACCACTAGGGGTTGTTTTTATGTGTTTTTCTGGGGATGTTGCTGTTGCCCACCCACTCACTTCCATGCCAAACCTTGCTCCTTTTGCAGGACGTCTTTGAAATGAGATTTGCCAAGATGCCGGACGAGCCGGCAGAGCCCCCACCACCCCCTCCTCCTGCCGCGCCAGTCGTGAGCAAAAGCATGGAGAGCAGCCACAGCAGCGAGGAGAGCTCATCGGATTCGGACAGCTCGGACTCCGAAGAGGAGCGGGCCACCCGGCTGGCTGAACTACAGGAGCAGGTGAGTGGCTGCCGCTTATCCTGCTTAGTCCCAAATCCGCCTTCCCTCCACTTCAGATACTGATATTTCACTTCTCCCCTGAACTGGGGGAGAGGATTTGAGTCAGGCCCCAATAAAACAAGCCTCTCCAAAGATCCCATTCAGCAATATTTTACTAGTCCAGGGGTCAGCAACTGTAGGAGGTTAGGGGGACTCACCAGCCCACTCCCAGAGACCATGGAAGGTCACATACCCCTTGTTGCTTCTCCTGCAATTTTTTAATGTCCCCAAAGGCCATCTGGTGGACTCTGGAAGCATTTTTGCATGTTTGTAGGATGTGGTAGCTTAGTGGTTAAGACACCAATTCTGACGATCAGAAGATAAGCTGGTTGGCAGTTCAAGGCCTGAGTGCTGCATAATGGGGTGAGCTCCTATCAGTAGTCCCAGTTTCTGCCAACCTAGCAGTTCAAAAACATGCAATTGCAAGTAGATAACTAGGTACCACTTCAGTGGGAAGGTAACAGCGTTCAGTGCAGTCATGCTCGCCACATGACCACCAGAGTAGTCCTTGGACAACACTGGCTCTTCAACTTAGTAATGGAGATGAGCACCATCCCCTACAGTTGGTTGTGACTAAACATTTATGTCAAAGGACTACCTGTGTATATGTTTTGTTTTGTTTTTAATACGACCACTGGTTGGGATTCTGCTACGGACACCTGCACGCATAAATATCCCTTATATGTGCAAATGTCCTTTTTTCAGGGGCTGTGTGCATTGGTTTTTTGCTTCATCTCTGCACAAGGCCCCTTCCTGAACTATTGTTAAGCCCTTGACGCCACTTTGTTTGACCATTCCCTGTTTCGTGGTGAGCATGCAGATTTGGAAAAGTGTCTGGCTGAGTCTCCCATAACCACACTGGCTGTGTCTCCAGTAACCAGATGTGAAACAATGACAGCAGAGCTGAGATCCACCAGGGTTCTCTAGGGTTCTCAGCACTGCTGTAAATCATGTCACATTTGGCTGTGGGGCATGTAGCAGATGCTTCTCTGAGCAAAGTATGAATGGCCACGCCGAGTGGCATTGGGGGCTTATTGACAGGTTTGGGGGAGGTTATGCAGCTCCGCACAGCAGTCTGTTTCAGCCCCCAGAGTTCTGCACCCACATACCACCTTCAAATACTCAAACATTTTCTAGGAGGCAGGGGAGCATTTTCATCATGTATAGGTGGATTAGGCTATTCTAGGGCCAGGAGACACCTTTTTATTCACTTGAGTTTCAGAAAAGGGCTTCTCCTGGGCTTAAAATGGCTTCTGGCAGGGAGGGGGGATTGTTGCAAAGCTGTCCATACTCTCTAGAGAGCTTTTGAGGGCAAAAGGAGGTCTTTTTTTTCACTTGGAGGCCACGAAAATGGTCCTGGAGTCCAAGAATAACACTAGGAGGGTCCAGATGCAGGCACATTACCCATCCCTGCTTTAAACTTTGTGACACCCTTAGAGAGAGCCTACTACACGTGGGCCCCCACTAGCAAGATGATGATTATTTTATTGATTTACATCCCGCCTTTAGCCACCTTGAGTCCCTGTACCGGGATAAAGGCGGGATATAAATAAATAAAGACCTGGAGATGATATGAGAACCCAAGTCAGATGTGGGGTGGAGAGTGTGAGCTTGAATATAGATCTTGTGAGTGAGGAGTGCAAAAAAAGCATTAAAACACCTTGCAAATAGAAAAAGATTCTCAATGACGCCATGCTGAAACATGAGGACCCTGGGCCTTTGTAAATGTTACCTTGCAGTTTTAGTGGCCAGAAAGGTCAGAAACCTGACACATGTAAAATATGAAGGCAGGAAAAGATTCCCAGAATGATCTCCCAGGAGTCCCAAGTGGGATTCCCGGATTCCCTGCCCCTTCTCCCCTATCCACCCCACCAACCACAACCACCTGGAACTGCAGCGTGGATGCACTATTTGCTTCCCTGCCTGTCTTCTTGTTCACACAGGACCGTTCCCGCTCAGTGAGGCAGTGCTACAAGGTCAATGACTCCCGAGACTGGAATGGATGGAATGTATTTGTTTTATTTTTATTTTTTAATTTCTGTTGATTTCCTTATTGTGCAGATATGTGATAAAAGTTCTGTAGGGTTAGTCATAGAGCTCTGGGGAAAAGCCAGTGTATATAGGATGTGATGCTGCATTATTGCATAAAGGACGGCTAGTTCTGCAGGTCCACTTAAATATGCTTTGTTTCCGAGCACACAAGCTTGTTTTCTGTATAGAAACAACCGTTTTTAAATGCAGAAACACAGGTGCATTTTCTGCACACGCACAAAAATGTTTTCTGTACAGAGAAACACTTTTATGTGCAAAAATACACATGGTTTTTCTACACAGGAAACACGTTTCTGTGTGGACAAACCACATGTACAGCCTGGCTTGGTAAGAGTGTAAATGAAAGAAAAAGAAATACTTCATAGATTCCAAGTAAATGGCCTGCCCTGCATGGGCTTGCACACACCCCTGAAGAAATAGATGCATAGTTTGGGAGTAAAGTTGGCCCTCCGTATCCACAGATTTTGCATCCACAGATCCAACCATCCATTGGTTGAAAATATTCAAAACACAAATTCCAAAAAGCAAATCTTGGTTTTGCCATTTTATATAAGGGACACCATTTTACTATGCCATTGTATATAATGGGACTTGAGCATCCATGGATTTTTATACCTGTGGAGGTCCCAGAAACAACTTGAAGGCACACAACGACAAGGAGAAGACTCAGCATGAGCTCTCTGGCTGAGAATTCTGGATGCCGCTCCCTAAAATGCCAATCCCAGATTCCATGGGATGGAACCAAGGCAGTTAAACTGGAATCTTAGTGCTATAATTCTGTGGTGTAAATGGGCCCCAGGACCATGGTGTCTTCTGCCACTCCCATTGGGCTTCTCTATTCCTTCTTTGTGTAGCTGCAAGCCCCTTAGTAGTTAGAGGGGAAATACATGCTCCCAGAATTTACGTATGGTTGTGAACTTGCAGTCCAAAGTGTTGGAGGGAGAGGAGGCTTGAATTTGAATGGGCAATGAATACCCCCTTAGCTTTACTGCTCCTAGTAGAGATGAACATGAGTAGATTTGTTTTGTGTTGTTTTAATATAACTGCTTAAACTTTTTGGATTCTCCTTCAGGTTGTTGCTATACGACTTTTCATGATGCGGTGCTCTCCAAAATTTATCAGTGCACCACAGTTGGGCAGCAGCCTTTGCCTTCTATGGGAGGGTGGTGGGGAAACAGTTGCCACCCCGTTTCCAACCCCTGTCATTTATGTTCATTGTCATGCCCCCTCTCATACACTTTGTCCTGCTGAGGTAACACAGTGTTTGCCATCCAGAGAAATATACCTGGATTTCCTGAGCATCCCAGCTTAAATGTGCAAGAGGCAAGCTTCTAGTCTCCATAATTGCAGAGATAAACCTCTCCCTGCTGGTGAAAAAAGAGCATCCAACACTACTGGAAACCTACACCTCACACATTGAAATTGCAGCTCTTTGTTGTGCATTTTGTTCTGTTTTATTTCATGTGTATAGTGAAGATATATGTATGTGTATTTCCACCCGTTGTAAGTGCTTCAGGTGAAGTTTAAACCCCAGTGCAAGCAGCACGTGGATGAGCCAGCTCTACTAATGTAACTCTTTCTCTGCTCTCTACATGTTCAGTCCATAATTGACAGCTGAGGAAAGGAAATCTTCACATGGATTTCAGATAGTATTCATTATTGATGTCCCCAGACCTTTGAATCTACCTTCGAGTAGGAAACCTGTCTTCTCCTGTCCAGTGAACTTGCACACTGAATTTTCTCTATGACCATCATGAGCTGCATGCATGGTTTTTATTCCCAGGCTACATGATCCTAATGACTCTTTGAGGTTGGCCATGGTGAGATCGAGAGTTGCTCAAGTGAATTTCATGGCTGAGGGAGGATTTGAATTGAAGTCTCCCAGTTGGCTGGCTCTCCTTTGGCAACCTTCTGACGCATAGAATTTAAGTAAGCAAAGGGATCTTGTAGCACCTTTGAGATTAACAGTGCAGAAGAAGTTGTAGCATAAGCTTTTGAAGACTTGGTCTGCTTCCTCAGATGCCAAGACTATGAAAGCTTCTGCTACAATTTCTTCTGCACAGTTAAGTCTCAAGATCCCTCTACATACTGATATTACAGTCATGTAGTGGTTTGAGCATTGAACTATGACTCTGGAGACCAAGGTTCAATTCCCAGCTCAGCCATGAAACCTACTGGGGCAAGTCATACTCTCTCATCCTCAGAGGATGGCAATGGCAAACTCCCTCTGAAAAAACTTGCCAAGATAGCCCCATGATAGCATCGCCATAAGTCGGAAACGACCTGAAGGCACACAACAACCTCTCCTCAGAGGTCTTGAAGTAAAAACCAAAGCAGATTCACCACATCCCTGAAATGGAAACTCCTGGGTCCTCCTGCAGCATATAATGTGCTCAGATTAAGCATACCAATCACCCTAGGTTGTTTTTTCAGTCAAGTTGATGCCACACATTTTGCAGAGGCATCCAACACAATTAAGTCAATGCTCAGGTGGTGACACACCCAGGCTCTCAGGATGGGTCCCTCCATGGGGCTACATGTTCCCACCCCAGGTGCTTGACCATCTTAGCTTTGACCCTTTGAATCTTCCCTGCTAGTTGAAGGCCGTCCATGAGCAGCTGGCTGCCCTGTCGCAGGCTCCTGTGAACAAGCCAAAGAAAAAAAAGGAGAAGAAGGAGAAGGAGAAGAAGAAGAAAGACAAGGAGAAAGAGAAGGAGAAAGAGAAGCACAAAGTGAAAGTGGAGGAAGAGAAGAAGACCAAGGTGGCCCAACCACCCAAACAGCCCCCACAGAAGAAAGCACCAGCAAAAAAAGCCAACAGTACCACCACGGCAAACAGGTATGGGTCATCCGAAACCAGGGCTGTTGCTATTGATGGGCAGGTAAGCAGAGAGAGCATTGGGGTACCTTTGGGGCAGCTAGGTTTTCAGAAAGCACCAGTGTGTCTTCTGCTACTTTAAAGAGTAAACACATTTATTGCAAAAGAAGCACATCTGCTCACAAAGCGATATTGTGCATCACTGGAGGTGCATCCACAGTGTGCAATTATTGGACTTTGCTCTAATTTGAATTCCTGTGGAATCATGACACTTAAAGGGCTATCAAAGCATTGTAATATGTAGTATGGATTTACCCCAGGTTTACATATAGAGAATTTTAACCCAGAGGAGGAGCAGGTGGAGAATAGGCAGGTATATATGACAGATCATGTATTGTGGGTTCATTGATGGAGAAGAATCACACACTCTTTCTTGATAAACTATAAAATTGGGCTTAAACTAATAGAATGAAATTCGACAGAGACAAATGCAAAATTCTGCACTGAGACCCCAACATTTGAATGCACAGGTATAGAATGGGGGATACTTGGCTTAGCAATAGTAGCTGTGAAAAGAACATTGGGATTCTTGGCGCTGCAACAAAGAAGGCAAATTATATTTTTATCTGCATTATCAGAACCATAGTTTCTGGGTGAAGGGAAGTAATGGCCCTTTCCATTCCCCAACTCTTGTAGGCAGCCTAAGAAAGGAGGAAAGCAGCCACCCACTACTTATGACTCAGATGAGGAAGAGGAGGGATTGCCCATGACCTATGACGAGAAGCGTCAACTCAGCTTGGACATCAACCGCTTGCCAGGGGAAAAGTTGGGCCGGGTGGTGCATATCATCCAGTCACGGGAGCCCTCGCTCAGGGACTCCAATCCGGATGAGATCGAGATAGATTTTGAAACCTTGAAACCCACAACGTTGAGAGAACTGGAGAGATACGTCAAGTCGTGCTTGCAGAAAAAACAGAGGAAACCCTTTTGTAAGTGAAAAATTGGGCCCCGGGGTAACAAGCCGTGGGTGGTATTCTCTATCAGCTACTTAGTTATGTAGCTACCTTCCCAACACATTTGAATAGAACTGACCACTTTTTAAAAAACCAAAATGGTATTATGTGCATTTTGGGATAGTTCAGGGACATGATGCCTATAATAAATGCAGGTTGAGTCTCCTTAATCGGAAATGTTTGGGACCAGAAGTGCTTTGGATTTTGGACTACATAATGAGATATCTTAAAGATGTTTCTTATGCATCTTATATTCATAGCTTGAAGGTAATTTTGTACAATACTGTTAATAATTTTGTGCATGAAACAAAGTCTGTGTACACTGAACCATCAGAAAACAATGGTGTCACCCTCTCAGCCACTCAGGAAAAATGTTTGGTTTTGGGGAAATTCCAGATTTTGGCATAAGTGAGACTCAATCTGTTGCTGCCAATGTGTTTAACATGAAAGTGGGGACATACACCCCTTTTAAAAATGTAGCCCAGAAGTCACTAAAGAAATTACAAATGCTTGAGTTATGCATATATGACTGATTCATATTCATAATCCCTGTGTATTCACTGCTTTAAGGACTAACTAAGTACTGTGAAAGTCTCCCCGCCTTCCTTGAGCCCTTGAAAGGGTCCACCTCAAAGTGGAACTAAAATGCAATTACTACTAACATGTTATTCTAAGACAATAAAATATTTTTAGAAGAAGAAAAATGTGAGATAAACTACTTTTAATAGCTTTAGTGTGAGATATCATCTATCTGACTGTCCCACATTGCTACAGAAGGTCATTATCGTTTATCTTGGCTCTTCTCTGCCTTCTCCCACAATTCAGTCGCTGAAATTGTGCATTCCTCCCTCGCAGCAGCAAGTGGGAAGAAGCAAGCAGCAAAGTCCAAGGAGGAGATGGCTCAGGAAAAAAAGAAAGAACTGGAGAAACGGTTGCAGGACGTGAGCGGGCAGCTGAACAACAACAAGAAGCCTGCGAAAAAAGGTGATGTGAGAGAGAGGGTGGTTGGGTGGGAAGAGGATTAGGGAGCCCTCAGCCACCCTTCATTTCCCTCTATCCAAACCAGGACCAGACAAATCTCTCTTGTTTCATTTCTCCCATATTCAGATTTTTTGAATGTTGGTCTGTTTGTATCCCAAACTACCTGGGGTGAAATTCACTGGTGGCTAATGGATCCCATGTCAGCGGGATGAGGAAGCCACTTCAGGTTTTCTATAGTGTTAAAGGAGTTGTTCACGGGGCAGAATGTATGTTGGGAGATAGGTTCAGCATCTTTGACAACTCCTTTAACACATGGGCTGAAATCAGGAGTGATGTCAATGCCCCGGTGACATGAAAGCAACCAGATACTACTAATAAAGTTATCGTCCATCCCTAATCCAAATGAATAACAAGAGGTTATCATATATACTCAACTATAAGTTAAGAAATTCCCATCAAAGAGACACTCATTTTAGCTCCACTTCCTTTCCCAATCTGATTTGCAATCCTTCTCTTCCCATCAAAGAAGCACCCCATTTAACTCCACTTCCTTCCCTCTCCAACCTCTTATTCAGCACCTAAGAAATGGTGTTAGGTGGTCAGGAGAGGTCCAGAGAAGGAGGGGGGGGGGGACAGAAGTGGTGTTTTCCCCTTTCCATCCTTTGTTATAGCCCCCTAATTTTTTCCTCTTGACTTATCCACGCATCATATCAAAATCAATGATTTTGATCCGGAAACCTTCCCTCAACTTATACAAGAGGATGACATGTACACAAGTCAGTATACCTCTCTTCCACCCACCAACCTCCTTGGCGATCCCAGTTTCTTTGGCAAGGGCAGGGCTTTATTTTATATTATATTTATTTTTTAGTATTCAGCTATACACAAAAATGTGCAATTAGAGAAAAAGCCCTTACCTGAAGATCATGCGCATAGACCCCATATGGATCTGCCAAAACCTAACAAATAACCAGCTGCAGTCTGTTGTCTAGCTGCAGCATTTTAAATCAGGACCCTGAGGATTTACTCATGCCTGGACCAAACCAGGATGTAACATTGTGCTTTCCAATCCATTTTGCCCCTTTTTGCTTCTAGAAAAATCCGGCTCTGGCCCCTCCGGAGGTCCCTCCCGTCTCAGCAGCAGCAGTTCCTCTGAATCTGGGAGCAGCAGTTCCAGCGAATCCAGTTCGGACAGTAGCGATTCGGAATGAGAAAAACAAACCAACCCACAGACTCTTTGAACACAACCCGGACAGAAAACGGACACCTCACCAATAACTCGCCCCGAAACTCTGCAGCGTTCCCACCTTCTCTTTTTATTTTTGTTTTTAAAAAAATGGTCTGCTCAAGTTTGTTCCATCAGGACAACTCTCCACACACTTTCCACCCTTTTTAAACTGATTTTTTTTAATTCAGTGTTCTACAGATATATATATATATATATATATATAAAGATTCTTTCCTGAATTAATTCCCTCTACACTTTTATTAGGTCAGAGATCTTTGCGTGTGGGGTGTGTCTGGCTAGACTTGATGACAAGTACTTTGCTTCACTTAAAGTCTCTAAACTTTTATTTTTGATCCTCAAGATGTTTCTGCTTGCCAAGTAGGACATGCTGAACATGAGAGAAATGGAGGAAACGTTTGCAAGGTGTAATATTGGGGCCGAGTTTGGGGCGGGGGTTAGTTTGTTTTGGTAATTTTTCTTTTGCTGGAAAATTCCCTTTTAATGTAGCCCCTAAATGCTCATCTCTAGACTACAAGAAGCAAAGGAGAGTGGGGCAAAGGGGGGCTTTTTAATACAAGAGGGAGTGAGATAAGAACTCTCTGTAAAATGGTACTGTATCTGAAAGATGTTAGCTTTTGAAGTAGTTGATGTATTTGTTCTTAGCACTAGTAGTCCTAACCTCCATGGGCCTGATCTGCCAGAACGTTCTCTCATGCGCCGGCCTCCTTGCGGAAAAGAGACTTGCAGAAGGGAGAACTTGGGTGGATCGGGCCCTGTGTCTACATTGTGATGAAGATCATCATCCCTGTGTGCAAACACACCCATATATATATATATATATGGGAAGAAAAAGAAAGTTCACGTACTGTGGACTGGTTTTTTTTAAATGTACCTTTTTAGATATTCCTTTTCTCTTTTAAAACAAAAAATCGATAAAGAGATTCACGCGCCTGTTCTGAAGTTTCTCAAACAGTTGTATTTAAAAGTTGGCGGATGGGAGCCACGTTCTTTGAAACTCAAAACCAGGTGGCCGCATCTAACTGAAGATGGGCATAGCCAATGTGGGGCATGGAAAGTTGTGTACATCATTCCTCTCTGGGAATGGCCCACATGCTCCATGGCACACCTTGCTCCCCAAAAAGATCAGAATAGGTTTTGTATGGGTTATGGGCTTAGTTGCTTTGCCCATTGAGACTTTAGGACCTTGCTTAGGTTAAGCAAGAGTCTTCGGTGACGGCTTGCACACTTTTGAGCATCCATTTTGTCCATTTCCCTATCTCCCTGCCACCCACCTTTTTATGGGAGAACAACTGTGGTTTCAGCAATCCATGGTTGGAATCGCCAGGTGGTATGTTTGGAGTAGGGAAGCAAGCTTAGATAGATGGTGTTTCTGATCTTTAAAAAAGTGGTGGCCCTCCATAACCGGCTTGCGACGGTCTCCATCATGACCACCACAAAACCAGTCCCCAATGAGAGATGTAACCAAGGCCCATAGAAAACCAGAGTCATTGACTTATTTGGCTTTCGATGAACATTGACTTGGCCTTTCAGTGGGCCTTTTCTATGGAAGTCACTGGATGTAGTAGGGCCCAGATTTTATACCAAGCTGTAGATTTGTAGCATTTTTAGCACGCGTTGCATTCCGGGCTTGTGTTTCCAGACCACCAGCAAGGCCCTGTGGTTGAAACCCCTAGCAATCTTTTTTAAGAAAATTAAAAATCCCAGAGGCCAAAAAAAAGGAAAGAAAGAAAAGAGACGAGCCACTGAAATGCATTTTACTTTTTACCTTTTGTAACGGCACAGAAGCTCTTAGGATGGAAGGCTACTTGTGTGTCATGCAAGTGCAGGTTTCCAAAATGAATCAAACCTTTTTACCTCAAGGCGTGGGGGAAAAATAAAAATACAGGGGGAAGGGAGGCGGGTAGAGAAAACACAACATTTTTTGGTAAGGTTCATCCATTTTTCTAGAAGCTGTTTTTTGTTTTCCTCCAGCCTGACCTGGAGACCTGCACTTTGGCAAATGACACACTCCAGAATTGACTATCCCTTGTGTTCATGTACATAGAAATACTTTATTTATTAACACCATTTGTCATTTTAAAAAAATGTATCCTGCATTTTTTTTTAAAGAGCAGCAGCAGGAGAAAAAAAGATGATGATGATGATGATGAAATGCAGGTTTGTGTTGGTTTTTTGAACCACGTTCGGAAGAATTGGGAGTCCTTTTTATTTAAATGTACTATTTGACTTTTTAACCAACAGGTGCTACAGACCTTTGATAGTCTCCTGTGCCGGTGCTTACTCCTTGTATGTGTATTCAGTTTTTCGGGGGCGGTTTGGGCGGGACTGTTTTGGGGGGTTTTGTTTGGTTTCCTTTTTGTACAGACTTTGGACTTACAGGTATTGGTAACTTCCAGATAAAGCATGTTTTATTTGTATATTCCTAGTCTCCTTCCCTGTTGGTCTTTTCCCTCTTTCTCTGTATCTTGTTTTAAAGTAGAACAGTTTGGAAAAAAAATAAAGGAACAAAAGACCTGATTTTTCTTTTTCGGAACAAAAGCAACTTTTGTAATGCACATGCTAGAACAACCTGGTTTTATACACACACATATATATATATAGCCCCTATCTCGCAAGGAGCTCACAAATCCTATAGCCATCCTCAGATTAGCTCTGGCTGTGATGCATTAAAAACAACACAACAGCAAAAACAAAAACAAAAAAAACCACTCCCAAACAAGAAGTATTAATGGAATAGCAAATTCCACCCATGCCTGTTTGTAGCTAGAAAAGTCCATACATTTCTGAGATTCCAGCTCAGGTTGGTTATGGTAAAACTAAAGCAATAAATACTACACATTTTTGGCATCTGGCAACAACATCGCATCTTCAACACGCAGCAGAAGACTGTGTAGGGATCATGCTGGCATTAACTGTACACCTGGGAATGTTTTCTCCCTTTGTGTTCAAAGGATGCCTTCTGCTGGGTTTAAGCCAAGGAGGAGGTCAGAGTGGGGAGTATGGGGTCTTTCGATCCATCCCTTGGTTTGGGCTGTTGTCCATTTACGTTGGCTTTCCTCAACCCACGAGATTTCAGGCTACAACTGCCTCTACCTGGCGTGGCCAACAATAAAAAAGTGGGCACAAATGCCCATCAAAACAGATGGGAAAAATGGATCGAGCATGCAGGGACGCTTCAGGACCAAACATTATGCACTGCAGAAATAGTGTAGTTTGACACCCTTTTAACTGCCATGGCTCTATTCCATGGAATCCTGGGATTTGTTGAAGGGGTGTCAAACTGCATTATTTCTGCAGTGCCTGGGTTAAGTGTGCTTCCAAAGTACCTTGCAAGGCTGACCAGTGGATCCACTGTTGCAGAGCAATAAATCCATACTAGCTGCTTTTCCCGTGGGTGTTCTGGATAGTATGGCAACTATCCTGGCGCAGAATCTGTCCAGCACCCAGATGGATCCTATACAACCAGAAGAGATTAGTTGTAACACCTACAGTAGATTCACTGCTCCCACGATCATGGGTCCTCCTGGTGGCTGGGCTTTCTGACCCATTGCGCCGAAGCCATCACATCACAATGCAAAACTTGGACTGACCCGTGTCCCTGGAGACGTCCAATTTGTTTTTGTCCCGCACCAGGATGGCTTGGTTGCCATACTGCGAGTACCACATGCTGCGGCTCCGATTCAAGTAAGTCCCTGGCGGGAGGCTCTCTAGTTTCTGTTGTTGCTGTTGCCAGATCAAGAGGGAGGTGTCTTTATACCGGAGACGGGCATATCCCTCTGATAAAGCCTTCTCCGCAAGCGGTGGCCGACCACTCATCCCTCCAGTGAACTCGCTCTTCAGAAGTTGAATTGCTTTTGTTGTCACCGCTGTGCTCAGCTGCAGCTCAGGATATTATCAAAGAACGTCCCTTATTGCTCAGGAAAAATGAAAACCCTTTGTAGGGCAATGGGTGATGTTACCATGCAATGCTAGCAGATGGCTCCTGGGCTTACAGTTGCAATAGAGAAAGACTCGGGGTGCTCACACATCTTCTCAAAAATGGTGCAGGAGCAAGATATAAGCACTGAGATGTCTTCTGCCATCCTGTTTTCTAAGCATTGCTTAAGCATTGGCTCGGTGTCCTATACCATGCCTTCCTTGCAAGCTAGATTCTCCTGTACTGAAGAACAGGAGGAACGCCTGAAAATACAAAATGAGAAAATGATCCTACAATGTAGGAGGCTAGCAAAAAAAGGGATCCAGCAACTGACCGCTCCTGCTTCTTCAGCTTGGTCAGATGAAGGGAGATGCTTTGAGAGTCAAACAATGATGCATCTATGTTCATGGGGACCATGTCAAGGCCAAGAGCCATGCTGCTGCTCTATCCAAGACCCAGTGCGAATCTTCCCTTGCCACGGTTTCCTGAGCTGTGATGAAATCTAGGTTGCCAGAGTCATGCTTCTGCTCCAGCCAGGACCCAGTGCGAATCTTCCCTTCCTGTGGTTTCCTGGGCTATGATGGAATCGAGGTCATTCTTGCCAGCAAGGAAGAACCTGCAGAAACCATGAGAGAGAGTCTGGGTCAGAGCGAGGTGGGAATCAAGCAGTCCTCTGAATGTTGCTGGACTGCAACACCCAGCCTTCAGCCAGAAAGGCTCTCAGAGTGGCTTACAGACAGTTCATTAAACATTTCTCTGCCCTCAGGCTTACAATCTAAAAAAGACAGGACACAAAAGGAGAAGGGAATGGCAGCAGAAAGAGGAACCAGTCCAGAGGGTCTTCTCTCCCTCCAAGGCCTGGACCAAGGCAGATGGACTGGAAGGAGGGCTCTGCTTCTTACATTAGGCCAGGCCTGATGGAGCTGGGATAGGCTGCCTTGTTGTTGCTGTTGTTGTTGCCTTAAGGTCTCCCTAAGTAAGAAATGACTTGAAGGCACACA
>NC_056528.1:18441915-18577865 GCF_019175285.1 Sceloporus undulatus | reverse complement strand
ACAACAACAACAACAACAACATACAGACATACATTTCCATTGCAGTAGCACCCTCTCAGCCCAGAGAAAACCCTGTGATAGGTTTGCCTTGTGTTGTTCTTGTTGCCTTAAGGTCTCCCTAAGTCAGAAATGACTTGAAGGCACACAACAACAACAACAACATACAGACATACATTTCCATTGCAGTACCACCCTCTCAGCCCAGAGAAATCCCTGTGATAGGTTTGCCTTGTGTTGTTCTTGTTGCCTTAAGGTCTCCCTAAGTCAGAAATGACTTGAAGGCACACAACAACAACAACAACATACAGACATACATTTCCATTGCAGTAGCACCCTCTCAGCCCAGAGAAAACCCTGTGGTAGGTTTGCCTTGTTGTTGTTGTTGTTGTTGCCATAAGGTCTCCCTAAATCAGAAATGACTTGAAGGCACACAAGAACAACAGCATAGACACATTTCCACTTGAATTGCACACTCTCAGCCCCATCAAACCTTGATCAGTCCATCTTAAGGTCTCCCTAAGTCAGAAACAACTGGAAGGTACACAACAACAACAGCATAGACACATTTCCACTTGCATCTCACATTCTCATCCCCAGCAATCCTTGATCGGTCCACCTTTGGGTCTCCCTAAGTCAGAAATGACTGGAAGGCGCACAGAGCAACCACAATGCCCACATCATCCCCCCCCATCCCTGCACCCAGGTGCACATTCCTAGTGTCTAGTGTCCTTCTTCCTTCCTGGGTCTCCCCCACTCACCCTCTGGCTAAAGCAGGGTGGGCCTAAGCCCAGCCAGCCTGGCCTGGCCAGCCATGCTCTGCTCCTCCTTCAGCGTCTGTCTCCACGTTAACCATCCAGAGACAGAGGAGGAGGAGGAGAAACAGGGATCGGAGCACGTCACACTGCCGGGCGGAGCATGCATGTGGCCTGCCTGCCTTCTGCCTTTCTGAGGGATAGAAAGATGCAGGGATAGCTGTGTTGGCCATTGAGCAAATTCAATCCAAAAGCCACCTAACAGTGATACCTTTCTTGCATAGGATGTTTGTTGCAAGCTTTCCAAGCTCCCCTGATGGCTTCTTCATCTGGCAAAAATGTGCTGCAAACCAAACAGGAGGAAAATGTGCAACCGGAGATGTTAGATGCCTGCATTCTGTTGTTTCTGTCCTTAGTTAATAATAATAATATTTATTCGTATCTCACGTCTCCAAACAGATTGAGGCGGCTGACGACCATAAAAGACCCTTAAAACACAATAAAACATCCTTATTTGAAGGCCAGAAACCTTATAGGATTGGTAGGTGTCTCTTACTATAAGGGATGCCCCTTATTAGAGGCCCAGAAATCTTGACTCTTACGCGACTAATAGGTGTCCCTAATGATAAAGGATGCCCTTTATTTTGAGGGCCAAAACCTTATAGGGTTGGTAGGTGCACTTTATTATATGCAGTGTCCCTTACTTTGAGGGCTAGAAAGCTTGTTCCTTATAGACCTTGGATAGTATGTTAACTTGATGGAGCTCCATCTCTTCTTTGCCTCTCTTCCCAACTGCTCACCTTACCTGTCTGCCTCTTGTGAATCTCCCCAGCAACCAGTCACACCTGTTCAGTTCTGAGCCCGCCCACCTGGCCACACCCACATCAGGGACAATCCAGACACTGTCCATGCAATCCACCAATGGATCCAGCCACCTTGAGGTGCTCCTCCAGGTGACCACTCATCATGGTGTAATGGTTTGAGCTTTGGACTAGGACTCTGGAGACCAGGGTTCAAATCCTGGGCTCTGCCATGTTAACTCACTGGGTGACCTTGGGGAAAGCACATGCTCTCAGCCTCAGGGGAAAGCAATGGTTCTTGGTATCAAGTGCCAAATTCCCCATCCCAACTTTTCCAAGCATGCTCTGGGCACCGCAAAAAAACCCAAGGCATCGACACATTTGATCGAGATCTTTGCCCTGGCATTTTGACAAGCGATGCTCTTTCGTTCTGGCATCTCTGTGATATTTTGCTCCCTCTTACGCCACCCTCAAGGACAAGAGAATTTTTTCTATTGGAGTATGGGCACAGCAATGATTTGTCAAGTTTCGACTATATGTAGGTCTTGACGCATGTTTAACATGCGTAAGCATCCTCTGAAGTAGTCTAGGCTGTCATCTGTTTCTTAGACTGCACAAAGAGTGTGCTAATTTGTGTACTATGGCCTGTTACAGACTGCCAAAATAAAGCTGCTTTGGGTCTCTTTGGAGGTATGCTATTTAAATGATGCATGCACCCTAAGAATCCGGAAGCTGCACCAAAAGCTGCACTCCGGTGCTTAGGAATGGAGTGTGGCTTTGGCGCGACCTCCGGACTCTTCGGACCCATGCATCATTTAAATAGCATACCTCCAAAGAGACCTGAAGCAGCTTTATTTTGGCAGTCTGTAACAGGCCTATGTATATTTTACATTGTATATTCTGGAGACCAGGGTTCGAACCTTGCTTCCACCATGAAACCCACTTGGCCAAGTTACACTCTCTCAGCCTCAGAGGATGCCAATTGCAAAACCCCTCTGAAGAAACTTGCCAATGAAACCCCATGCCATGGATCAGAGATGACTTTGAAGGCACACAACAACCAAACAATCACTCTAAAACCAAGTTTATTTTCCATTCCAAGCCTTTCCTGGGTCACGGGTGGCTGCTGTTTTTCTTCCTTCATTTTTATTGCGGTAGGATTTCCATGCAATTGCTTTATGGTTTTTATTGCCATGCTGAATTTGTAACAGTACAAAAAATAAATATCATAAAATGCACAAATGCCTAAAAACACCACTATGAAGGAACACACCCAGAGATGCATTTGCACAACCCTCCTGTCACAAAACTTTTCAACGCAAAGGGCTCTGACCTGTCATTTGATTTGATTTTACTATGTTTTCAAAGGCACATTCAGGCTTTCTCATGGACTTGGTTAACCACCTTCGCTTCAAGTGGGAAATAGGCTGGCTGTTGTGTCCCCTGTTGTCACCCTGTTATGGCAAGTCGGCCACCAGCAATAAAGTAAAAGGAGCACATATGTGACGAATATGAGCTCTACCCTACAATCTATGTTGGTTTCATAACTTTTTTAAATGGTTGGGATTTCCCCAATGGATCCTGGGGTTGTAGTTTGATAGGTATGGAAAGAACCTTTTGCTTAAGGGATCCCTCATGATTTGTGAAGTCAAAGGCTTTCATGACCGGCATCCATAGTTTTTTGTGGGTTTTCCTGGCTATGTGGCCATGTTCTAGAAGAGTTTATTCCTGACGTTTCGACAGCATCTATGGCTGGCGATGCTCAGTGCTCAAAAGAGCAAGGCCACAGACACCAGCCACAGATGCTGGCGAAACGTCAGGAATACACTCTTCTAGAACATGGCCACATAGCCCCGAAAACCCACAAAAACCCTATTTAGCTTTCTCTTGCAGAGATCCCTGGTGTCACGACAAACTACAAATCCCAGGACCCCATAGCATGGAGCCATGACAGCTCAAGTGATGTCAAACTACATTAATTCTGCTGTGAGTCCAACACTACACCATGCGCACTCTCATTATTAGTAAGCATTGACGGCAGTTATGTTTGCTAGAGTGCACTGCATTTGGTAAAGTTGCAAAGGCTGCTGGCTTGATGCAAATAGAACTGGGTTGGATTTGTAATGATGCATATCTGTATTCCCACATTTGTTGCTCCACTGCAGGGGATTTATGGGGCCTCACTGAATGCTGCCTCCTTAATCCCCAAAGAGGCCAGAAGAGCCATTGGTCACCAGTAGGGGGCAGCAGAGCTCTTCTCAGGGAAACCCCTTCATAGCAAGGCAAGGGAGCAGAGGGGGGCTCTTAAGATGCCCCAAACACTTAAGAAGAGAGACAGAGGTAAGAGAGGGGGCAAGAGGAGATATACAGGGGTATATATATAGAGAGGGATATATAGGGGTATATATAGAGAGAGGGGGATAAATATAGAGAGAAGTAGTGATAGAAGGGAGAGAGAGAGATAAACGAGGTAGTGATAGAGGATAGATAGAGGGGTAGATAGATAGATAGGTAGATATAGAGAGAAGTAGTGATAGATAAAAGAGGTAGTGATAGAGGATATTTAGAGGGATAGAGATAGAAAGAGAGAGCGAGAGAGAGGTGATAGAGGATATATAGAGGGGTATATATATACAGAGAGAGAGAGAGAGAGAGAGAGGTTATATAGAGGGTTAGATATAAAAAGAGGTAGTGATAAGAGGATACATTGAGGGGTGTGTGTATATCGAGAGAGAGAGAGGTAGTGATAGATATAGCTATGAGAAGGTGGAGCCAGTGAAGCAGAGAGAGTGAAGAGGCAGAGGTAGTAAAGAGAGAGAGAGGTAGCTAGAGAAGTAGAAGCAGAGAGAGAGAGAGAAAGAAAGAAAGAAAGAAAGAAAGAAAGAAAGGGGGCGGAGATAGAGAGAGGGGTGGAGAGAGAAAGAGTTGGAGTTTGAGTCTGGCGCTGGGCTTTTCCTGCAGAGAGAGGCCAGCTTCAACCTCTCTCTCTCTCTGGGGCCGGGGCTTGCCTTGCTCCCTCTGGGCAGCCCAGAGAAGGAGGAGGCGGCGGCGAGGAGGAGGTCTCAGCCAGAGGAGGAGGAGGAGGAGGAGGAGGCGAAGAAGCCGAAGAAGGAAGGGGCCGGAGTTGCAGCCCTGCTGCTGCTGCTGCTGCTGCTGCCTCCTTCTCCTCTTTGTTCGCTGCTGGAGCCCGGGCCGGAGGAGGAGGGAAGGAGCCCCGGGAGCCGAAGCGGGCGAGGCTGGGTCCCTCCTTCGTCTATGGGGGCTTCGTAGCGGGAGGCAGCTTTCTCGGGGCCGCCATGGAGGAGTGGCGGCAGTGCGGGCGCTGGCTGATCGACTGCAAGGTGCTGCCGGGGAGCCACCGCGTGGTCTGGCCCTCGGCCGTGGTCTTCGAGCTGGCCCAGGCCCTCCGCGACGGCGTCCTCCTCTGCCAGCTGCTCCACAACTTGGCCCCGGGCTCCGTCGACCTCAAGGACATCAACTTCAGGCCCCAGATGTCCCAGGTGAGCAAGGAAAGGGCACCCCGGAGGGCATCCAGACCAGCCCCTGCCTCCTTTATGCCAGGCATCTATATGCCAAGACAGGACTGCCTACAGCCTCTGCTCAGAAAAGCCCCCAAGAGCCCTAGACTTAGGAGAGGGACCCCCAAAGGTCATCCAGTCCAGCCCCACTTTCTGCCCTCCAAGACAGGGCTGTGCTGAAAAGCCTCCCAAGAGTCCTAGGGTTGGAAGAGAGACCCCCAAAGCCCATCCAGTCCAACCCTATTCTGCCCTGCAGGAAGAAACAGAGGGGCCCTTAAAAACCTCCCAAGAGTCCTAGTATTGGAAGACTTCTCCAAAGGTCATCTAGACCAACCCCATTCTGCCATGCAGGGAGGCACTCTCAAATACAGAGGGGTCCTTAAAAACCTCCCAAGAGTCCTAGAGTTGGAAGAGAGATCTCCAGGGGTCATCCAGTCCAGCCCCCTTTGGCCCTGCAGGAAGGTCCCATCCAAGCACTCCCAACAGATGGATATCTAGCCTCTGTTCAAAGAATCCTAGGGTTGAAAGAGATCCCCAAAGGTCGTCCAGTCCAGCCCCACTTTCTGCCCTGCAGGAAGGAATCCTCCAAGACAGAGGAGCCCTTAGCAACCTCCAAAGAGTCCTAGGGCTGGAAGAAATCCTCAAAGCTCATCCAGCCCAGACCCCTTTTGCCCTGCAGGAAGGCACCCTCCAAGACAGAGGAGCCCTTAAAGGGCTCCAAAAAGTCCTAGAGTTGCAAGAGAGAACTCCAGAGGTCATCCAGTCCAATCCACTTTTGCCCCCATCCAGGCACTCCCAATAGATGAACATCTAGCCTCTGTTCAAGGAATCCTAGGGTTGAAAGAGATCCCCAAAGGTCATCCAGCCCAGCCCCCTTTGGCCATGCAGGAAGTCCCTGTCCAATTTCTCCCTGTGAAAGATCAGTGTCCAGCCTCTGCTTAAAAGCCTGCAAGGGATCTTAGAATCCTAGAGTGGGAAGAAGCCCCCCAAAAAGACCATCCAGTCCAGCCCTTTTTTGCTGCACGGGAAAGCCCTGTCAAAGCGTTCCCGATCGTGGACTGCAATTTTCAAGCTTCCCTAGCACTGAGCCAGGGCAGCCCAAGCAGTCTCAAAACTGGATTATTTCTGCAGTGCGTTTTGGACCTGTGTCAACCAACGTCGAAGTAGTAAAAATGTATTCTCCGCCGGCTGCGTTTGTTTCCTAAAAAAGCAACATTGGTGCATTTGTTTTAAAAAAGCAATGTTTTCCAGCCCACAAGGACTTGTATCAATGATAAAAGTCCAGTACTTCAAGGCACTGTCTTCTGCCATAGGCAAGAGCCCCACTTTCAGGCCACCTGAAAGCAAAATGCATGGTATTCTTGGCACTATTGTTCCACTGTTTGTTTTGTTAACACTGCATCCAGCCTTAATGCTACCAAAAAAAGGCCCTCGAAACAGCGAAGGGTAACCAACCGTTTTGTTTTGACCTTTCTTTCTTGTTGGCATATTTACCTTTTCTTCCAGGTTTGCATAAGATGAAAGGAAATACGCTTTCAAAGCAGGTCAATACGCTTTTTAAGAATGTGCATTAAGATAAAGAAAAGCAACGGTCCTCTTCAGATGTAACTTAGGTCCAAAACACACTGCAGAAATAATCCGGTTTGGGACCGCTTTAACTATCCTGGGTCAGTGCTAAGGAACCCTAGGAATTGTGTCTTATTTTCAGAGTATATATATACATACACATACATACATACATACATACACATATATATTGTTATTGCAAAAACCATATTGTGATCCATTTACCAGGCCAACCATAAAAGCTTAATATGTATTGAACCAGCTTCTAGACCTCACAGGATCCTCTGTCATTTGCCTGATGAAGAAGCCTGTGAGATCTGGAAACTAGTGCAACTCATTTGGTACCATTTGGATTGGCCCAATAAACGGGTCAGTATATTATGGATGGTCATCTTTCAGGAATGCTTTACCTGGGCATTCTGCATGGCACAGAGTTGGATTAAATGGCCTTTATGACCCCTTCCAGCTGTAAGGTTCTGTAAGATCCTATGAAACAAATGTGGGACCTGTCTCACAGAGGCTGCCAAGGAATACCACTCCTGTGCCCACCTTGCCCACATCATCCGGCTCACAGAGGGCTCCAAAATGCTCTTAGCAAAGTAGACAGGAAGACGGAGTGTGTCTCAATCTTGGAAGGCCGAGGCCACTTGCAAAGACAGCCATAAAATTTAAGCCCTGCCATAAAAGCTTCCCAAGCCTAAACAGTTGAGATGGATTAACTGTGCAACAACAACAAGTGCGGGAAAGTTGCGCTTTTGCCACTGCTCAGGTGGCCAAGCGAAGGAGCGCATGCATCCGTCAGAGTGTTCTGCACCTTGATACCAAGGGCTCATTGTATCTGTATCTATTAAAAATAAGTCTTAAGACTATGGAGGAGGTTCTTATTGCATAGTCTTGCTCTTGATGTGCTAGCTTTCTACTTGCAGGGAGTTTCTTCAGGTTGGGGGAAAAAGGGATAGGGGTTTTAAAAATGATACTTGACACGTGTCATTTTCAGCAGCCCAGACCACTTTTAACTACATGAACTCACTGCCTTTCAGACAAGGAAAGCAATCTTCAGTTTCAGAAAGCGTGGTGAGAGACAGCAAGGCGTGACCCAGGGTGCAAGGATGATAAGATATACAGCTACTCTTTCTCTCTCCCCACACAAAGGTCCCCTTGCTGCCCATGTTCTTCCATGCATGAAAAACATTTAATGAGAGAGTTAATCCCAGCTTCTCTCCGATATCCAACCCCCTTCCTTTTGAATTATGTTTGCTAATGTGTTTAACAGCTTTGACGGTGGAAAGGAACAATTTATTCAAAAGGTCATAAACAGATTGTGACATCAATTACTGCACAGCCAGAACTGGTCTTGCTCTCTAGGTTGAAGCCGATTCGGTTGGGAATCTTGGTCAATGGATATATTATTGGAAACCTCTTCATTTGGGTGGCTGGGATAACTCAGTAAATCCAAAATCTGGAAGACAGGACAGTGTCTTGGGTCCCAATCTCAGTGTGAATCAGGTGTGGGACTCATGCAACATCTGGAGGATGTTGCTGGACCACAAGTCCCATTATTTTTAGTGAAGAAGCACATGATCCATGGCACTGCTATATAGTGTTATATGAATGGTCTACGGCTTGTAGTGAATATAAAATTGGATGATGCATGTTTTCTTCTGGGTTACACAAGGTCTGACCTGCCCAAGTCTGTTTAGTTGGGTTCCCCCATGTAAAAATAAGGTTTCAGAAATCCTTTTGAAAACTAGCATGCTACAAGTATGGCAAAATGAGAACTTTCTTGCCGGTCATTTCTATAAGCAAGGTATTCTTCTAATGTGGAGGGTGGCGTTTTAGTATAACAGGCTGGGATCTTTCAGCAGGATCCGGTAGTGATCAAGATAGCATTGCAAATTATGTTTCAGGGTACATTTGTCCCCTGGAAGAGAACTGCATCTGATGCATCCGATGAAGTAGGTTGCAATCTATGGAAGCTTATGCCAAACAAAATTGGTTACTTCTTGAGGATGTTCTTTCTGCAGCAGGCCATATCTGTAGAAGTTGCAAGAGAGTGTTAATATGTTGTTGCTGTGTGCTTTCAAGTCATTTCTGACTTATGGTGACCCTAAGGCAACTCTGTCATGGGGTTTGCCATTGCCATCTTCTCAGGCTGAGAGTGTGTGACTTGCCTTAGGTCACCCAGTGGGTTTCATGGCTGAGCTGGGATTTGAACCCTGATCTCCAGAGTCATAGTTCAATGCTCAAACAATTACACCACGCTGGGTATGAGATGCATATCACTGAAAACTCTTGTAGGGTCAAATCATTGTGGAGGCTGCCTGCTGAGCCTCTGGGTGAGGTTCTGCAAGGCTTTGACCTTAATAGTTTCCACTGGGTCTCCTCTGGGATGCGCACCTGGACTCAATTTAAATGCGCACCTTTCTCCCAGCTTAAAAGGAGAGAGCAGTATTGCCCAAAGTCACTCAAGAGGAGTCTTGCTGTTGTGTCTCTGGGCTTGTTGCACTCTCCCCAAGAGGCAAGCCTAGATCAGGGACTCGTGTTGGAAACCGAAGGGGTGGATTTGTCCCAAGAAGAGTAATTCTTACTTACCTGCCCTCAAAAAGCACTCAGGCATATGGTGAAAAAAATTGCTTTCCAGTTATCTGAAGTCTGAGAAACACTGCAGTTCTTGGACCATGTCTTTTCTTTCCTGCTTTATGCCAGCTGTCTTCATGGGTGGCTGAGCGAGATGGGGAAGGCAGCCGAGTGTCTCCAAAGTGAGGAGCATAGCCTTTGTTAAAAAAATGCATTGGGTTTTTAAACTATGATGCAAAGAAAGAGGAAGAAAGGAAAGAAAGGGGGGAGAAAGGGAAAGGAAGAAAGAGAGGGCAGAAATCTATATGCTAGACATATGCATTAACATAAATTGATGATGTGTCCAAATCCAAAAATACATTTTCTTGACGATGGCATGTGCAAAAGATACGTTTATGAATTGCTAAGGTCTTTTGGCTGTTGAATGAGGGATGCTGAATATCTGCCTTTCCACTGTTGGAGTGTAAGTCTTTTAGCTGCGGCAAAAGCATGCAAGATCCGACCATGTTGACAATCAGTCACATTCCAAGCTACAGGGATGTCATTTAAAGGAGCATCTATAGTTGCCAATGCGTTTTCAAGTACAAAATCAATGTGCTGTATAATGCCTTGAGCCAGGCAAGAGTAACCCTTAAGCACAATCCCATTGTATGCTGCAAGGAAGCCTTATCTGTATTAGACTGCCAACAATGAGTTGCAAAGTCAAATAAGTCTCAAGGTGTTTGCTGGCATTGTGGCCTCTTGGCTGTTATTGACTGATGGAAACTTCCAATCAAGGCATGTTAATGCTTACTGTTAGTAGTCACCCATTCAATCCCTAAGCCTTCAGAACAGTCCTAAGTCTCCTAGTGCAATGGCTTTCCTCTGAGATTTGCATGAAAAGAGTAGTAAGAGGACTATCTGTCTATAGTACCTCTAAACCAGACTCTTGTATCTCCCTCTCTATGCGACCTATGTTTGCCAGGTGTCCCTTATTAAAAGAGATGTCTCTTATTTGAGGATGGGAGACAATATGTCCCTTACATGGTTCCAGTTGTCTCATATCATAAGGGATGTCCCCTATTTGGAGACCAGAAAGCTTGTCCCTTATAGAGCTGACAGATGTCCCTTATTATAAGAGATGCTCCTTATTTGAGGATTGAAAAGCTTTTCCTTTTATATACACTGAATGAGAAATGCCCCCAAAATTGTTGTATTTGGTGTTCCTTCCAATTCTAGGATTCTATGTAAAGGCTCTGTAATTTTTTAGGCATCACCATCAAGTTGGCAAGCTCACCATGAGTGGGTTAACTGTGAGCAGACGTTCTGTAATGCACAGGCGAAACACCTTCCATGATGTTCGAGGATCCAATAGTTTGGAGACATTATTAACCTGGTTCAAAGTTCTCCTTTGGTGGTCTGGGGAATGGAAGCACTTTCACTGCCCTTGCAAGGAAAACCTGCATCATACAGATGCAGACAAGGTGGGGGTGGTCAAGTTAGTAGTGATGTGGCAAAGAGATGCTGGAGGGATGAAGATACTTGATGACAGTAATTAACAAGGCTGGCATAGTAGTCGGTCTTCTTGCTGGTGTTATGCCCGCCTTGCTTAATTACCAGTTTATGAGACACCAGTTTGTTTTGTTACATCTCTCACCCATCCTTCCCATGGAAATCCTTGACCTCCAGAGCAAGTGGGAGCCTCCTATGTTCTGAAAAACTCACACAAACCATAGTGGAAAAGTGTTCATTGTGATGCACTACCAAGGGTTGTGTAGGGGGTGTTGAGCATGTTGCTCCATTCTAAAAATAAAGAGAGGTTTTACAAGAAAGATTACTCTTGCAATCTGCCATGCAAACAAGGTGAATTTGCATGTTTGCTTCCTTTCCTATCACTCTGCTTTCTTTAAATAAACCAATTTTTTTTTGGGGGGGGGCATATGTCTGCTTTTTCCTGGTTGTGTGGGCAGGTGTCAGGACTGAAAAGTCTCGCTTGGTTACCTATCAGAGATTGCTGCGGTCCTGCCCATGTTTGCAGCCACAGAGTCTAGAAATGTGCTCCATACTAGCGGTTCTCAGCCTTTGGTCCTCCAGATGTTTAGGACTTCAGTTCCCAGGATTCATGGCTGTTGGCTAAGCTGGCAGGGGGTTCTGGAAGTTGAAGTCCAAAACACCTGGAGGACCAAAGATCAGAAACCGCTACTCTGTCCAAGTGAGATCCTTGGGCTTCCAGATGTGGTATCTCTCCTGCATTTCCATTGAACTGCCGTCTGAATGGAGCTAGATAGTGGTGACTAATGGCTCCCATTTCAGAGGGGTAGTGGATCTACTTCAGCATCATTTCAGGCTTTAAAGGAGCTATTCAAGGTACTTGAACTTATTTGTGGCAAATGGTTCATCCCATTGGAGAGCTCCTTTAAAGTTATCCAAACTTTGGAGCTGATTCACTGATCCACTGATAGGGGATCAGGATTGGCCGCTATCCATTTGCTTGGCAGGTGTGCTCATTTTGTGGATACTGTTTCTACAAACGGTATCCATATACAGATTGGCATGTTACAAACCGCCATAAGGGATGTCCTCAGGACGTCCTAGGTTTAAAAGGGGGCATCACTTCTTGACGCCCCCAAGCCATTAGGAATCTTGCCGAGGAAACCCCATGATAAGTTTGGATCACCATAAGTTGGAAAGGACTTGAAGACACACAACAAAGGGAACAATTCCAACATCCCACAGTGTTGTGCAGCATTAGTCACTCCATCTTTTGTACTGAAATTAACTAGTTGAGCTTTGATTTATACGACAGAGTTGCACCATAGTCTATATGTGATGTCGTAATTTATTACAGTACACCCCAATTTTACACACACAGAAGTCATCAAAACTCCCACAATAAGACAGGAGTTGAGGGGGTTTCTAAATCTAACTGTCCTTTCATACATAGAGGGTTCAAATCCTTGCTTCCTTGGAGAGAATTTTAGCAACCTCAAGGGAGACATTTGGGCATTTATCTTCCAACAAGAGTTAAACATAAAAAAGGTCTGATTTTCCATTCATCTGACTTAATAATGATAGATTTGGGCATGTTGAATCTGACTGTAAAGACTGTATAGTCTGTATGGCACTGTTGAAGCCAGCAGCCTCCTGTGAGCAGAATACAGCCTTGCTGAGGAGCATCATTTGTGGTGACTTATCCAGGAAGCATGGCCTGCATTTCCACCAACTCACATTGGATGTAACCAAAACTGGTGGGAAGCTGTAGTTTTTGCCTTGGTCACTATGCAGCCCAAAGATTGGCTGGGATCACCCTTCCTTCTAAACCTCTGGAAAGAAGAGAGCAACTACCAGCCAAGGCGGGAAAGTGATGCCAGAGAGCGTTTTCCCCCCACGAACAAAGGGGCCTTTTTGTCAAATCCTTCCATCCTGCTGAAATGGCTGTTTTCATTCTGCCCGCTGGAAAATATGTTTCGTTGCCTCTAATTTTAATCTGACGATGGCTAATCTCTCGGGAGAATGTCCAGAGCTCTACTGAAACTCATAGGAGAGTGTTGTTCTCAAGTGTGTGACTATACAGGGATAGGAACCTTGCCTCCCGTTGGTTTGCAACACTTTTTTTCTGGTTTACTGAGCTGGGAAGCAGCTCACAAAAAGAGAGGAGATGAGTTGGAAGTCAGTTCCTGCCCAAACATGCAACCGGTTGTTGCTTCCTGTGCTGGGAGAAGTAGCCAATAATTTTGAAGTATGAGCTAGTCTTCCTTTTGGAGTGTCAGGTTTGAGGTCTTCATGGATCCGTCTCTATTCCTGGATGTCCAGGTTTTAGCTAACTTTTGAGGCCGCTGCCAGATAAACTATGGCCCTGTAGATTTTGTGCTACTGTAACTTCGATCAGCTGCAGCCAGCATTGTTGTTGTTGTTGTTGTCGTCTGTGCCTTCAGACTGACTCTGACTAATGGCAACTGTGTTATATGGTTCTTTTGCAAGGTTTATTCAGAGAAGGTTTCCTATTGCCTTCCTCTGAGTTAGAGAGTGTGTAGCTTGGCCAACCTGTGGGTTTGCATGTCTAAGCGGGGATTTAAACCATAGTCTCCTGGGATACTAGTTCAACACTCAAACCATTCCACTATACAGCCAGTATTCCCAGTGCTAAAGGGTTTGGGGAGTTGCAGTCCAGCAACATTGGGAAAGCCAACGTTTCCTCCTCAGTTGAAGCTAAGAGAATGAGGAATGAAGCCTTGGCCAAAGCCATTCAGGTGCAGGGCATTATATTTAACTATGGTTGTTGTTGTTGTTGTTGTTGTTGTTGTTGTTGTTGTTGTGTGCCTTCAAGTTGTTTCTGACCTATGGTGACCCTAAGGCAAGAACCTGTCATATGGGTTTTTTTTGGCAAGTTTCTTCAGAGGGGGTTTGCCATTGCCATCCTCTGAGGCTAAGATGGTATGACTTCCTCATGGTCTCCAAGTGGGTTTCCATGGCTGCACCAGGATTTGAACCCTGGCCTCCAAAGTCGTACTTCAATGCTCCAACCACTACACCACACTGGCTACCACTATCATTAACCCTGCCTTTTGCCTAACCAAGACAGTAGAAAGTCCAGAAGGACAGCGACATAAGTGGCTGAGGTATGTCACCATGTGGGAAGAGTAGAATAGCTGGCGAGCCAGGAAAGTGATGTTAAACGTAATCCATCCCTTGTGTGACATGTTTACCCATGGTTAATCCAAACCATGGTTTGGAAAGTTTAGGTATATGAGCCAGATTTGTGGCAGACATTTTACATACGTAGATTTTTGTGGGCTATGTGGCCATGTTCTAGAAGAGTTTATTCATGACGTTTTGCCTGCATCTATGGCTGGCATCTTCAGAAGATGCCAGCCACAGATGCAGGCAAAACATCAGGAATAACGTTTTCTAGAACATGGCCACATAGCCCCGAAAAAAACTACAAAAAACTATGGATGCTGGTTATAAAAACCTTCGACTTCACATTTTACACACAGTTTAGGCTGGAGGGATGGGAACAGTCTGTCACCTCTCTCTGCCCCTCCATGGGGGCCTTACTGCAACACTGTGCCAAAACCAGAAGTGATGTGATATTGCTTCTGCTTTCACCTCAGGCAATTTTGGGACATTTTTCTAGGATTTGGGTGATGGAGAAGGTGGAGAAGCAAAACTACTGTGTCTTGCATTGGTTTTGACCATTCCCCCTCAATTTGGGGGCGAAAGGTGACCTGAAAAGTTAGGTGGAGCATCTGGAGGCTTCTTGTTGTCCCATGGAACAAGGATTTGGGGGCTTCACGGCCACAGTTTCCCTGCCCCAGACTTAAACTTTCAGACTTAAGCTGCCCTCTACATTGGCTAAGAAAAGCAAACCATGGCTGAACACCACATCTACCTCCTACACATCGACTCTGGCACACCGTGAGGTGTGCACAGTCTTCCCGAACCCATTATTTCCCTTCGATTGTCTGCACTCAGCCCTGGGAGAATGGTTCCCCCCCTTCTCACCTCTCTTTTGCAGCTTCAAGAGAGAGCTGCATAAATATTTTAGCAGAAAGTTAAGCTTTTTTCTTCCCGCGAGGTGACTGCTGAATTCTAAAAGGGCATTTATTCCCCTCGACTTTGGAACCACAACTCGGGGCAGTTTGCAGTAGCCGACGAACGCGAAGCGCAGATGAGGTAGAATTAAATTGTTTGACTTTCTTTTCTTCCCTTTCCTTGGAAGGTCCTCTTCTCTGCCTTTGCTGATCTCCGAGGGCAATCTTCTTAACTGCGTAAGGAGGGGAATGTAAGAAGGGCTGGTTATCTCACTGACTAGCTATATTGTTCCATAGGCCTCACCTGCATAGAGCCATTAAAGCAATTATCTTTTCTGCTGTCTTTGTCTTCTCCGTCTCTGCTCTTTGTGCCAAGAAATTCTTTTCTCCTGATAGAAATAAGACATTGTACAAGTTAAAGTTTTTGAAAGGGGGCATTTAACCTGCCCTTCAAAAGCAGGTAGGGGAGGTAGGAAACAAGTCTCAAAGCGAGGAACTTAAGTTGATTTTATGCCAAGCTTGGAAAGCTGGTTTTTCAAAATGGCTTTTGTTCTCTTTACTCGCTGGTGCATTTAAACAGTAATTCCTTGACAGCACTTCTTGCAGTAGTTGGGAGCAAGTGCTACATTGCACAGTGCATTGTTCTTTGGGGGGAAAGACCCAAGCCATGAACTTGCCTTAGGTTTGATAAGGAAATGGCATAAGATTTTGGTTAAAACGTATTTAAGAATGTTATTGGAATTAATTAGAAAATACGACTTGTCATTAACTGGAGAGATCTTGTAGCACCTTTGAGACTAACTGAAAGAAAGAAGTTGGCTGCATGAGCTTTAGTAGGCTTAAGTCTGCTTCCTCCAAATGCATCTGAGCAGGGACATAGCCAAGGGGGGGGGGTTCTTGGGGTCTGGACACCCCCCTTCCATTAGAAAAACGAATGGTGTGTGCTGCTGCACTACTGCATTCAAGCCCCATTATAATGGTGGCACTTAGTCTGGACCCCCCCTTCCTAAAATCCTAGCTACGTCCCTGATCTGAGGATCTCCAAATGCATCTGAGAAAGTAGACTTAAGTCTATGAAAGCTCATGCAGCCAACTTCTTTCTTTCAGTTAGTCTCAAAGGTGCTACAAGGTCTCTCTGCATACTGATTCTACGAACTAACGCAGCTTGTCATGTTAATGATATGGCTTTGTTGCCACTCATTGTTTTCTGGCTAAGTGGGGATTCAAACCCTGGTCCCCAGCATCTTATTTCAACACTGAAACCAGCACTACGCCACACTGGCTCTCCTTGCTTCTCTGGCTCCCCTATAATAAAACAGTGCCCCGTATTTATACTTGCGGCTGCGCTAAGGAGTTCTGTAATGGCATTTTGATACCTTGCTCCGAACAAGGAGAGTTGAAGGATTTGGAAATGCAGGCATGTACTGTATATTGAACAGATGTGGTATCTCTTCTCTGCCTCCCCGCTGTGTTTTTATGGCTTGCTGGAAGCTCTGGAAGCTAGCAATCATATTAGCATCGACCCAAAGGTAGATTAATGTGCCACCTGACCTGGGCTTTGAACCATTTTGATTTTACTTTGGCGCTGCCCAGCCCCTGCCCTCCTCAGTATTGTGGCATTATCTTTTCCCCAATAACAGCCTCCTAGGAAATTCCTCTGGGGATTTGTAGCAAATTTGTCACATCCCCCTGAATATAATCTGCAGTTGCATGGGAGAGAAAAAAAGTAATGAGAAGTCTATCCCCGGGGGAAAACAGGGGCCAGGAATTAAACCAGGCCACTCTATTAAATTCAATAACATTCCAGAGGCTTTCTAGTAATGAATTTAAATATTGCCTGTCCCCCACAACCTGAGGACAGAGATAAAATAAAATGAACACATGCCTCCCCCTCACTTTTTTAATAATAACAGAAAGTGCATACTGACTGAAGCCAGCATATGGTGTAGTAGTAGTTTGCGCATTGGACTATGACTATAGAGACCGAGGTTCAAATCCCCTTATGGGAAACCCATGGACAAATCACACTCTCTCAGCTTCAGAGGAAGACAAAAGCAAATACTCTCTGTCCAAGTCTTGCCAAGAAAACCCCACGATAGCTTTGCCTTAGAGTCCCCTAAGTTGAAGTTTAATGGAGGTCCAAAGGTTGGGAATCACTTATCTTTTCTAGATGGTGGTTGCTGGTGGTTGCAGTGCAATAATATCTGGAAGACTGCATGATTCCAACCAACTTGGACATCTCTAAATCTGGTGAGAGGCAGGGATGTCCAATGGCATCCATGTCCAGTGTGCAGTGAATCTGCTCTGGGCTTTAACTTATACGTCGACACCTTGGACAGCTCCTTTAAAGTCTTAGAGAAAGCCAAAAACAGATTCACTGCACCACCACCAACATGCTCTGGTAAGAAGACTTTCATCCATTCTGATGTGTGTCCAAACACCCATGGAGTCTTTAGTGAGACTACTAGCAGCAATGTGGATTAGTGTTGTTCTTTTTAGGTCTGTAAATCCCAACTTTGCTATCTTGATGTTTTAAGCCCTAAAGATTTCATTGCAATAGAGCATGCATCATGCATAGATTGTGTATTCTGCACTGGCAGCTTCCCGTGGCTTCCCAGTTTATTGGCATTTGGTAAAAAAAAGTTTCCTCCTCTTCCTCTTTGTCGCCCATATGTGTTGTGTTTTTGATGAGCCATGTCTGTTGTATGCCACTTTGAGCATAGTTCACTGTGGGAAAGTGGCATATAAATCAGAACATTAATGCTTAGGCCTGGAATTGAAAGGAAAGAGTAAATCGACTGAAATGGGTAGAGGGAACCAAGTATGATCGTGGCTACAACTACCAGCCAAAGTTGAGATGAACTTCTTGGATTTAGGACTCCTAAACCTGTAATCATTATAAACCAGGTATGAGAGAGAGAGAGAGAGACCATAGCCCATGTTGGTTAAGATTTGTTGTACTTATTGGTGATGGTGGTGGTGTGTGCCTTCAAGTTGTTTCTAATGTATGGCAATCCTAAAGCTAACCATTGTTACATGCCTTCAAATTGACTCTGACCGATTATGACCCTATTGTACGGTTTTCTTGGAGGATTTATTCGGAGGAAGATTGTCATTGCCTTCCTCTTCGGTCAGAGAGTATAACTTGCCCAAGGTTACCCAGTGAGTTTGCATTGCTGAGCAGAGATTCGAATCCCAGTCTCCTGGAGTTAAAGTCCAACACTGAAAACTCTAAACGACGCTACAGGTTGAGTCTCCGTTATCAGTGATGCTTGGGACCAGAAGTGTTTGGGAGTTTATAGATAATGAGATATCTTGGACAGGGGACCCAAGTCTAAACATGAAAGTCATTTATGCTTCCTATACACCTGAAGGTAACTGTATACACAATATTTTTAAATAATGTTGTGCATGCAACCAAGTCTGTGTATATTAAGGCATCAGAAAGCAAAGCTGTCACTATCTCAGACACCCATGTGGACAGTGTTTGGAACATTTTGGGTTTAAGAATTCCAGATAGAGGAGACTCAACATGTTGCTCAGTACACTATGCTGGCTTTTGGTTAGGTTAGTTCCTTGTGATATAATGGGATACTCCTGAAATATCTTATTGAGGAGTCTCTTTTGGTCCCACGGATGTTGCGACAAAGAAGTCCTGGGAGATTCTGTTCCTTCGTATTGTTGCGTCGGCTTCCTGACTCCATCGATAGAGGACTACTTGCAAAGTATGGTCATCTGCAAAGAAAAGTTTCCATGTGAGCAATAGCTGCTCCTGTATTGGCTTCCATGTCACTGGCCTCTGTTGAGTCTGAATGTGAAGAAACCTCAGGCTGTTTCCATTCCTCTATGGTTGTTTTTCTTTTTCTTTTTAAGGAGCAACAAAAAAAACCCTCTGAATGCCTGTTTTCAACTTTTGAACTTTTAGTCTGCAAGCTTCCTGGTTCCCTGGAATGAAAGATCAGCTGTTTCCTTGCTTTTTCAGAAATGAGTTCATCCATGCATGCATGGATGTGGGTCTCCCTTTGGAAGGCATGCATGTGGTCCTCTTTGCAAATGTTTTATTGATTTGTTTTTATTTTAAGGAGGTTGCCGCTGCGTACTCAGACCCCAACAAAGGCCAGAACTGGGGTTATTTCGAACAAGTAGCTGCTCAGAGATGGAAAAACATCCAAGGGCAGACTAGGGGGTGGCAAGGGTACAGATCATGCGGGGCGCTTGGGGCTTCATGAGCTCTTATTTCACCCGCCCAGCTACCCCCACACAACCAACTGCATTGGGAAGACTTTAATGGAGTCAGTTGCCTTCTGCCTAAAAGCCTAAGTGATAATGAGTTGATTTATACATCACTCTCCCACAGTGATCTTGGCTCTGAGTGCTGTATAACAGATCTGGATTTGTCAAAGCAATCACAAACTAGGAAAGAGGAAAAAATGATAACAACTGCAAATAAAATGAAAATCAATGCAGGGTGCATGTTATATCACAGAGAAATCTTCAGGGCAAGAGATGGGCAATGGAGTGTGTAAGAGCCAGTGTGATGCAGTGGTTTGAGAGTTGGACTAGGACTCTGGAGAGTAGGCTTTGAATCTCGACTCAAACCCGCTGGGTGACCTTAGATGAGGCACACTCTCTCAGTCTCAGGGGAAGGCAGTGCCAAACACCTTCTGAAAAAACTTGCCAAGAAAACTCCATGATAGGTTCGCCTTAGGGTCACCATAAGCTGAGAATGACTCGAAGAAGGCACACTACAGCAAGCAACAATGTGCCTTCAACTTATTACAACCCCATGAATTTCCTAGGGTTTTCTTAAGTAAGGAATACTCAGGATGTTCAGCCCTAGGATGCCTAGAGGCCGGCACAAAGTGCCGGTCTGTAGAGCCCCCAAGTTTTCTTTTTGCAGTTGTGATGGGAACTAACAGAATGGCAACCTTCCCCTCTGCACAACTCCAACGAACTCTGTGTTGAGCATCAATGACTCTGTTGGAGTTCCTTGATGTCCAGCTTGTCTTTGGGACTTCATTCACCACAGGTATCTCTTTTTTCCCAGGCTAGGCCTTTTATGGAACATGCGAAGAAATGTGACACCCACTTGGAGAGCTCAAAAGTGCAATGTAGTTCTTAAACAATTTCTAGCGGTTTTTGACTCTTATCAGTATTGCAAAGCCACCCACGGATACTTTGGATTGCAACAGAGGCAGCTCAAAAGAATACTTCATTGCTGGGAAAATCCTTTCTTCCCCCCCCCCCCCCCCCCCGCAGTTATTGTAGGGATTGCAGCTAAACTCAGGGTGCATCTACACTGTAAAAATATTGCAGTTTGATTTAAAATGATTTCTGCAGCTTAAATGCACCCTGAGCTTAACTGCAATCCTTGCAGTGACTCCATCCTACAGAATCCTGGGGTTTGCAATTTTGTGAGGCATCAGCCTTCTTTGGCAGAGAAGGCTGAAGACCTTTAACACTACAGATCTCAGGATTCAGATAGGATGGAGCAACAGCACTTAAAATGGTGTCAAGCTGCATTATTTCAACAGTGTAGATGCAACTTCAGAGGGAACCGGGGAGTCCAAAGTGGGAGTCATAAAATGTCCCAGGTCTTGAACCCTGTGAACCCTAATGCTACTACACCAGAGAGTAGTCTTCTTAGGCTTTTGCAAAAGTGGAGACCTACTGGCCTTCCTGTGTCAGGGAGGAAAAGGAGGATGCATGCCATTTGGATGAATCTCATCCCATGGCATTTCATGGAAGGTGAGCTCACATTCATTTGTTGATGGCTTCTCTCCACCCAAACCCATTGAATAAAGAGAGTATTTTCCTGCTGCTTGGAATACATCCCATACATGGTTGGTAATGATAACTTGCCATAAACTTTTTTTTATTCCCCTTCCTCTATTGAAATGCAGCAGGAACAGCAAACAGTTTCCCCTTCTTTCTGCTGGTGTGAATTACATTTCACAGCTTTGGAAGCAGTGCTATGGAAAAAGCGTTAGTTTATGGGCCTGGATGCTTATGTCCCCACCTAAATTATAGGAAAAAGTAGTGGGGGCAACGCTTTCTTTTCACCAGCGTGTGTTAAATAGTGGCAGGATTCATTGGACAGAAATGAACACATCCCTCATCCAACTACAGCTCCTTTGCTTTAATGCCCCTGACTGTAGCTGGTTTCCAGAAGACATTCTTTATCCTGTCGCTTAACTTTATGATTTCTTAAGCGGTAAAAAGGGATGGCGCTGGTTCATGGTGAAACTTTCTCCCTTGCCTCCTGATTTAGATTCGGAGTAAGATCTTTATTCCAGTGGTTGCTTGTATGCTTGTTCTCTGGTTTATTTTCATTACTGCTCTTGTTTGTAGCTTGCTAAAGAAAAGTTGTTAACGGTGACTTCAATGTATGGCGACTATATGAAGGAGAGACCTCCAAGTCACCCTGTTATAGTTTTCCAACCATTCATGGATCCATCTCAATGGTGTACCCACCTGTTATTCCACATTTAATCAGTTTTCTGATCAAAATATTATGGAGGACCTTATTGAATGCTTTGTTGAAATCCAGATAAATGGCATCCACAGCTTTAAATGATTGACCTGATCCATTAGTTTGGCAGGATTTGTTTGTGACCAACCCTTGCTATTGGTCACTCATTCTCATTTGTCCTATCCAAAATAGAAAGGTCAATTGCCTGTTCTGGAATGCTCTGGGGTGGTTTGTCTTCTAAATGCAGTTAGCCCTCCTGATCCATGGTTTCAAGCATCCATCGCCTGAAAATATTGCAGGAAGGTATAAATTCCAAATACCAAACCATGATTTTCCATTTTATATAAGGGACACTGTTTTGCTCTGGCATTATATTTAATGGGACTTGAGCATCCACGGATTTTGTGATCCACGGGGGATCCTAGAACCAAACCCCAGCGGATAACAAGGTCCCGCTGTAAGTCGCCAGATCCCAGCATGGTCTCCTGAGGGCAGAAAGTTGTTCCCTTGACCTGCCACCATTGCTCACCTAAAAACCCTTATCCTAAAGGGTAAAAAAGAAATCAGAAAGCAGACATAGGTTTCCCAGAAAGTGGCTAAATCATTTGTGCAAATGCCACTTTACATAAACAGGTCCTGTGCAGCAGGCCGTAAATCGAAGGGCTGTCTGAGCAATAAATCTGCAGCGTTCACCCTTCCTGGGCCCATATGTTTCTATCTGGAATAATCTGATAAAAGTGTAAAAATGAAGGATAATAAAAAACCACCAGCCTCAGAACCTCTCCCCGCCCCTGAGCCATGTTCTGGTCTCCAAACGGGTTTGAGCTAATTTCCTCTTGGCGGAGGACGCTTCTCCCATGAAGCAAACCAGCTGTTGTTGTCGGGTCAATAATATCCAGAGTGAGCTAAGCCAGGCTTAGGTCTAATACAGTATACTAATTTGTGCTCCTGAGATAAACACGTCCCTCCTCCTCCTCCTCATTCCCAGCAAGTATTTCCTCCTAAACGAACAAAGAAAACCTTGCCACTGTTTTTGAGCAATGCTTAGCAAGCGATGGAGAAATTAACACGTACAATCAAATCTGTCTGAAATGACAAGATGGATGGCAAGTGTGGATGCTGTGATTGTCCCTCTATTTCAATATGTAGACAGTTCCTGAGCTGGAATTCTTCATGTGTAGGAGGCTCTTGGCCAACCTGAACAATAAAGAGGGCTTTTGCAAAGTCTGGGTTGGGAAAGAGGACAGATGAGTGAGATGTGTGTTGCTTATGGAGAGGAGACAACTAGCTTCCCTTCTCCTCGTCTTGGGATCTGACTCCCCCAGAAATTGCAAATGCTTCTGCAAGTATGCAAAGGGATCTTGTAGCATCTTTGAGACTCACTCAGCAAAAGACATTGTAGCATATGCTTTCGTAGATCTGGTCTACATCTTCTGAGGCAACCTTTCCTCAGGTTGTAGTATAAGCTTCCATAGACTTGGTCTACTTCTTCTGATGGAACCTTTCCTCAGATTGTAACATAAGTTTCCATAGACTTGGTCTACTTCTTCCTCTGGTTGTGGCATAAGCTTTGGTAGACTTGGTCTACTTCCTCAGGCGCATCCTTTCCCCAGGTTGTAGCATAAGCTGGCACAATCCTTAGCCACCCTGCTCTGCCAGGCCACCTCTGCTGTGGTAGGGGGCCAGAGCTGCTGCCACTTGGCAGCCTGCTCCATCCAAGCCTGGCATGGCTGCTTGCCCAGCAGACATGCCAGACCCAGAAAGCACTCCCCACCAGTGGCCGCTGCTAGAAGGGTCAGAGCTGCTGCCTCCCTGCAGCTCATGCTAGGTCTGGTGCGGCTGCTGAACAAGCAAGACAAGAAGAAAAACACCCTTTTCCTACTTGTCCAGCAGCTGTGCCAGTGCCAGAAAGTTCTCCTGGGTAGCAGCAGTGCACATCCCCACAATGGCCACAGCTGATGGGTGGCAGAAGACCCCTGGCTGGCAACCATGTTGTGTGTCTTGGGATGGATGGGTTTTCACTCCCTCTCTGAGGTGTCACCCAGTGTGGTCTGCACACACACACAGCCCCCAGTGATGCCCCTGCTTTAAGATGGCATCAAGCTGTTTTCGTTTTTGAATATTTCAGATTTCAGAATTCCAGTTGAGGAGGACTCAATCTGTATACAACTATAGCTGGTTCCATAGAATCCAGTAAGCGGAACCCATGTTTCTGTCTGTACTACACTGTTAGCATCTTTATGTCCCTGAAACAAATATAGTTGGGCCTCTTTATCCACTGATTCTTTATCCATGATTTCATCCATCCATGTCTTGGAAATAATAATAATAATAATAATAATAATAATAATAATAATAAGAAGCAAACCTTGATTTTTACCATCTTAATAAGGGATGCCATTTTACTGTGCCATTGTATACAATGGGGCATGAACATCAACAGATTTTGGTATCTATGGGGGTCCTAAAACCAAACCTCAGCAGATGCCAAGGGTGGATTAGAAAGAGGAATAGCAAGCAAACATTGTGGCTCCCCAGTCATGTTCTGAGCTCCATCTGAGTTTTCTACGTCCACCTCACTTCACAACCTTAAGCCATGTCTTCCAACCTCTGGGGCTTGATGGAAGTGTGGAGTGGCTTTTCTTTTGCTTTGACTCTTCAGACTGAGATAATAGCTCCGAAGCAGCCCAGGGGAGAGTCAGAGCAGGATGCAAAAAGCCCCATCCGGCCCAATGCCTTTCATCCTGAAATCACTCTGTATCACTTTACAACCTGCCTTGATGCTTTCTTCTTGTCATCAGGGAATGTGTGGTTTATGCAAAATGGGATGGCAGGGGTGTTTTTTAAAAAAAGGTCTGTGTAGTAAAAGCTGGATGTTGGAAGAAGATGGTAAGAACGGAGCTTGAAGTTTGAGAGTGTTGGTGCTTTGAAAGAAAGAGACTAACAGGGTCTTTTATGCAGCATAAAAAGGAGGAAGGGAGAGAGAAAGAATGTGGCAGCATCTCTTTAAGACTGTGTACGGATGTTCCTTCAAGTCACTTTAAGCATGGTGGCCCCATGAATTTCCTAGGGTTTTCTTAGGCAAGGAATACTCAGGAGTGGTTTGCATAGAATCATAGAACTGGAAAAGATCCCAAGGACCATCCTCTCCAACCTCCTGCCATGCAAAGCACTCCCAACAGATGACTATCCTGCTCCTGTTTAAAAACCTCCAAAGAAAGAGACTCATCATCTTCTGGGGCAGCATCTTCCACTGTCAGAACAGTTCTTACTGTCAGGAAGTTCTTCCTAATGTTGAAGTGGAATCTCTTTTCCTGTAGTTTGAATCCATTGTCCTGGTCTCTGGAGCAGCAGAAAACATGCTTGCTCCATCTTCAGTGTGCCATCTCTTCAAATATTTAAACATGGCTATCATATCATCTCTTAACCTTCTCTTCTCAAAGCTCATAGGGCATAGTTTCCAGACCTTTCACCATTTAGGTTGTCCTCCTCTGGGCAAGCTCCAGCTTGTCAGCATCTTTCTTGTATCGTGGTGCCCAGAACTGGACAAAATATTCCAGGTGACGAGAATAAAGTGGCACTATGACTTCTCTTGATCTTGCCCTCTGAAGAAGGAGAATTCATTCACATGTGAGGATGGCAGTCCACTTCTACCTCTGCAGACCACAACTACTGGTTGTAACTCCTTTGTCATGAACTTTGCTTCACCTTTTCTTGACAACACCTCAGTTTGATGGGGGCTGACAGTCAAGTGCGAGCTGACAAAACATGCCAAAGCCGATGATGATAAAAATCTGACTTGGGGTTGGCAAAATGTGACATGACCAAAGTGTCTTTGTTTCCAGATCTGGATAGGTTTCTTTCATTCCAAGAAGGGATTTGAATTGGGCAAAATTACCCGGGCAAGTCATGCTCTCTCAGCCTCAGAGGAGAGCAACTTCAGCATTGCTGTTCCTCTCCTTTGCAGATCCATTAGTCAATTAACATTTCATGAACTGAGCTGAGTTAAAAATGTCACTGAATGAACCCTTCCCCTTCCTTCCTTTGCATTGGGCACCCCATGTTAAAGCAGGTGTTGGGGTTTCATCCGACCTCTCCATCTCATCTGCCCACTGGCAACTCCCATCCCTTTCCCCCCTGGTTCCTTATTCATCCCCTCCCCACAAGCACCAGCTGCTCCTTTTTCTTTTCTTCCCCCCTTTTCTGTTTGCAACCAGCAGACGTGCATGAACTCCCACTAGAGAGATTTCTCTTTGGCTCACTGACTTCCCCGCTTGTGCCTCCAGCGAGATAAGCAGCCTGCTGTACATCACAGTCAGACGAGTGCTAGAGAGAGTTACTTTCTGCATCCGTCACCCCCTTTATCTCCAATGGGCAAAACCTGCAGAGTCCCCAGGCCCATTTCTGAGCACCTGCACCCCCCACTCCGCCTTGGCTATGGGCCATTTGGCGCAGGGCTTGATGTCCAGCAGTGACCCTCTTTGATGTAAGGAGTATGGCCCTCCTATAAAGTGTCCACCTGATTGCAAATCCCATGCGGTCTCTTCTGTTCCCATAGACCCCTGTGGCTTTTGATCAGGAGCCCTTGCCTTTAGAAATCCCAACCCATCCGTCACATCCTTTCCCCCTGCTGTTCCCTCCAATCTTATTTATGGCTTTATTAATTTTCCCTCGGAAAGACCTTAGATGTCCCCCTTAGCCCTCTCTGTCAAAAGTAGTTAGGATAATATTGCTGGTGGAACGGGTGCTTTTCCACGTGGGCCTTATCTGCAGAGAACCAAGTCCTGAAAGTCTGGGTTTCCAAGCCAAAGAGGACTCATTGTACAAGTAGAGCATTGTCAAAGGTAAATGGGCTGTAATAAAAATAAGGTTGCATTAATTTCAAACACATCTCCTGTATGAAGTACAGTGGGCCCTTGGTATCCACTGGGGTTTGGTTCCCCCTCTTTTCCTACAGCCTCCCATTTCCCCCAGCATTTTCATCTTTTCCAAAGAAAGACGTCATCTCATGATATGTCCAAATTATAGCAGACCCTGTTGAATCATCTATACCTCTAGTGAGAGTTTGGACTTGCTTTGCTCAAAGACTCTCTGTCTTTTTAGCAGTCCGCAGCATCCGTATAACTCTCCTCCAATTGGCATTTTAAATGAGTTAGTTCTTATTCCTGTCAACTTTCTTCACTGTCCAGCTTTCACAACTGTAGTAGCATTATCTGCCATAGTCAAGCCCTTGGGGAGAGCAGAATGCACATCATTGTTCTTTTCACTGTGACAGCTCTTCAAGAATGTGAAGAGTACAAGCATGTCCTCCCACTATGGCTGTCTTCTCTTTTCTTTGCAAGGCTAAACATACCAGTTCCTTCAAGCTTTCCCCCAAAGATTTGTTTTCCATATCTTGGTTCCATTCCTCTCAATCTGTTCTCCATTTCCCTGTTGTCTTAAAGTGTGTTACTCTGAACTCAGACACAGAGTGTTCCAGGAATAGCCTAGCTGTTGTTGTTGTTGTTGTTGTTGTGTGCTTTCAGGTTGTTTCCGACTTATGGTGACACTAAGGCGAACCTATCATGGGGTTTTCTTGGCACATTTCTCAGAGGAGATTTGCCATTGCCATCCTCGGAGGCAGTGGGTTTACGTGGCCAAGTCCGGGAATCGAACCCGGGTCTCCAGAGTCAGTCTTAACACTCAGACCACTACAAATCCCATAATTCCATAGCATTGAGCCTTGGAAGTTAAAGTGGTGCCAAACAGCTTTATTTTGGCAGTGTGACAGCTGCCTCAGTTATACCCATAGATCTTCTCTCTCTTCCTAGTCTATATCTGTTTTGTGCTTTCAAGTCTCCTGTCAAATTTAATAGTTTTTTTTTTCATAGACAAGGATACTCAAGAATGGTTTGCCATTGCCTTCCTCTGAAATATAGCCTGCAGCACCTGGTATTCCTTGGCGGTCCCCCATCCAATTTAGAGAGAGTTTAATTAATACGGATGGGTAGTCCTGAGCCCTATGAGACCATCTGTTCTGATACCTTTGAGGCCAAGCTAGTTTCCCCACTGACATCCATTGAGTGCAGGCAAACACAGAATTACTTCAGTCAGGGAATGAATGGATAGGGGCAGTTATAGGGCGTCTCTTCCCTCCAAGTCAGACCCCCATGAGATTGCCCTTCAGAGCCCCAATAATCTACCTCCCATTTAGTGGCTGGTCTCTATTTGATGTACAGTTAAAATAAACTCTTTTACTTTAAAGCAGTGAGTCCCAAACTTTGGTCCTCTAGATGTTTTGGACTTCAACTCCCAGAAGCCCCAGCCAGCTTGGCCAGTTCTCAGAAATTCTGGGAGCTGAAGTCCCAAATATCTGGTGAACCAAAGTTTGGGAATCACTGAAGGATTGAAGCAAAGGAAAAGGATGCCTTGCTTTGACCCATGGATAAGCCGACTTAGGTTTTTGGGTCCATTTTTTGACTAAATTTCTAGACTTCTACATATATGCAGTATGTCCTGGGTGAGCAATGACCACACAACTTGCGGGAATCTCTTTTTCTGGTTGCCCAAATGCTTGAGGGCCATGTGGATTTAAAGTTTCCCTTTACGTTAAGAAATGCTTTTTACTTTAAACAATAAAGTATTAAGTTTGGGCACGCTACATGTATTCAGGTAGGAGTCCTCGCTACTGCGCATGTAACAAAAGGAAAACATGCTCAGAGAAGGTTTTGAACCCCAAGACTTTGTGATTCTGTGGTTAAACAGAGAGGCGCCTTCAGTTGATGACTAAAGCCTCCAACACTGGGAACCTGCTTAAACTTGGGTAGAGCCATTGAAGCCAATGGGATTTGTGCAAGGGAACCCTAACCGGTTCCAGGCATGTCTATGGGTCTGTTCAAATCGGGGCTGATGGGTGTTAGCCTTAGATCAATAGAAAGGAAACTAATGAACCTTGCTTAGACCACATTGCTTCTTTCTCACAAATTCGTCTGCAAGAGGCCTTGGAGTGGAGGAAGAGGAGGAGGGAAGAAGCCCAGCCCTATCCCAGGCTCTGAAAAGGATCCAGCCGTTGCCTCAAGCAGGACCTGTATCATTATGGTTACAGGCTAAGCCATTAATTTTGAAGAAATGGCAGCTTAAAAGGAATAAATACAGTGAGAAATCTGAGACGAGCACTGATTCTACAATGCAGAAAGCCAAGGAGAAACCCAAACCAGCCAAAACCAAATCAGACTGTAATTCTCTGTCTCTTCTGCAGTTGTAAGGCACATACAACAGACTATCAGAGACCAAGTCAGACATGGAAGTGCTGCTGCTCTTTTGGTCTTTGTGCTGCTGTAGGTTTATGATGGAGCCAGTATGGTGGCATGGTTTGAGTGTTGGACTAGAAGCCCTTTTTTAAATCCCTGGTTGGCCAGGGAAACCCACTGGGTTTGCCTTAGGGTCACCATAAGTTAAAAACAATTTGAAGGCCCACTACCACCACAATGTTTCATGATGTTGCTAGTTCTCAGGGATCCCACCTTTTAAAAATGTTAAATGGCCATACAAGTGTGCAAAATTAGATGGAGTGGTTATGCAACATCTGTATTCACCTAGGGGTTGCCAAGGTGTTACGACGTATGGGCATCCATTGCGTAATGAATGCTGGGCAGTGGGCACCGAAGCACATCAGGGCACTCCTGGGCAGGTATTTGGGCACCGGCTAGGGAGTGCCGGCATACAACAGGAGTGCCCAAGGCACACCAGTAGTGCTCATTGCGTATCAGATGTGCATGATCTGATGTGCATTGCAGTCCTCTTGCCAATGTTTGAATGTACATCCCCACGCTTCACTAACAGGGCTTCATTGCTTTTCTGTAAGATAGCTATGGATTCATCGGATCTTGCTCATTGTGTGACTTCTGTTGACAGAGCAAAACAAGGCTACATACATGTGCATGAGAGAGCTGTGATACTGCAAGTCATTTCTGATGTATGGCAACCCTCCATATCAAGGGGTTTTCTTGGCAAGACTTAATCAGAGGAGGTTTGCCATTGCCTTCCCCTGAGGCTGAGAGCATGTGACTTGCCCAAGATCACCATGGTTGAGCAGGGAATGAATCCTGGTCTCCAGAGTCGAGACTGAAACCACTACGTCACACTGGCTCTCTGCTACATAATTCAGGTCTCAAAAGCTTGCCTGAACAAAAAGGTTTTCATTTCCCAGCAGAAAGGGAGCAAGAAGAGGGCCAACCAGATCTCCCATGGATGCCTTTCTTTTATGCTTGTTGAAATTTAGTTTGTTTGAGACTAATTCTTTAATCATTATAGTCATCTTGAATCCTGATTATGGCTTTTGAGAGATTTGCTTCCCCTCCCAGTTGAATGCCATCTGTAAATTTGATAAGCATCCCCTTTACTCCTTCCTACAAGTCATTTGTAAGGATGTCGAACCAACTATGCTAACACCAGGACAACGGCCTGTGACATCCCACTTGTCACCGCTCTCCTGGATGACAAGGGACCATTAGTGAGTGCTCTTTCTGGTCAATCTGTTCAATCCATTCACCGACAACAAACCTACCTAATAAGCATCATTTAGTCCACATTTTGCCAGTTTGTCAGCATGAATATCATAGAGGACCTTGTTGAAAGCCTTGCAAAAAATCAATATTGCTTGATGTACATAAACCAGAAGGTGAACCTTTTTTTTCCTGGAGGTAAACATTACCGCTTGATGATGTGGCAGACTGAATGGCTGTTTAAAGAGTCAGGAAAGCAAAGCGAAGTTGAAAAATCAGTATGTATGTGTTGGAATTATCTGTACCAGGCTTTTTAATTTAGCTTTGCTTTGAAAGCTGATGTTAGCCAGCAGTTTCTTGCTGAACACACTACAGCAGAATCAGCCCAGCTATGAGAAGCATTTATATGTTGGTGTGTGTTGTGTGCCATCAAGTCATTTTGGACTTACCCATGATGTAGTGGTTTGAGCTTTGGACTAGGGTTGCATCTGCACTGCAGAAATAATGCAGTTTGACACCACTTTAGTGCTCAGGGCTCTGGAATCCTGGAATTTGTAGTTTGTTGTGGCACCAGAGCCCTCTGACAGAGATGGCTAAATTTCTCAAAAAACCACAAATATAATTCCAAACGGCATTATTTCTGCAGTGCAGATGCAGCCTAGGACTCCAGGAGATGAGGATTTAAATCCCTTCTCATCCATGGAAACCCACTGGATGTCATTTGACAGGTCACACTCTCTCAGCCTTAAAGGAAGGCAATGGCAAAGGTCTTCTAAACAAATCTTGTGAAGAAAGCCTTATGATAGGTTTGCCTTAGGGTCTCCATAAGCCAGAAATGATTTGAAAGCACATAACAAAGAAAGACTATTTTGTAACGTCCTTTTATTTGTTTTAAATTATTTTTAATGTTATTGATAGTTCAGTTGTATTTCAGTGAACAGCCATTTCCACATTTTTTAAAATCTATATTGTATCCGCAATGTGTTAGTTGCCTTGAGCTCCAATTCTGGTGAAGAAAATGAGACATAAATAAAAAGGATGAAGAGGAGGAGGAGGAAAACAAAGACGCCTGTGAGATTTATTTGCAACACTTCAGCTTGTGCAAAGAAAAGAGCCGCATGTTTATTGTCACCGAATCCATTTCTGTCACCTGATTGCTGCCCGTTTGAGTCTTTGGGTGCCTCTTACAGGGACCCAGGAGAGATATGCTCTATTGCAAATGGTTATTATAGTCCATCAATCCATTACTGGCCTTGTCAGACTGTAGCATCACTTGTGCTTTCTAGGGAAGCAGGGCTGCATTAACTCAGGATGCTTGGCTGCATTTTGAACCATGCGCCAGCTCTCCGAGGAGTTTCCCATCCCTTCCCTACACTCTCCTTTTGTGGTTTTTTAAAAATACAACAGAGCTAAAAATACTGAAGGGTTTGACAGCATCCTTTTTACACTGGGAATTGTGAGGCTTGTGGCAATAGTCTCAGAATCATTACTAAGTAGCTATCATGGATACAGAACCATAACTGTTTGTATTCACAATCACGGTTTCATCACAGTTTTCACACCATTGGCATGATTGTAACTCCCACCTTATTATTATTATTATTATTATTATTATTATTATTATTTGTTGTTGTTGTTGTTGTTGTTGTTGTTAAGCTGCCCTCAAACTGATCTCAACTCAAGGTGACCCTGTGGGTGAGACATCTCCAAGATCATCCTATCCTCAATTGCTCTGCTTAGGTCCTGCAATATCATATCCGTAATTGAGTCTATCCATCTAGCATGTGGTCTTCCTCTCTTTCTGCATCCCTCCACCTTTCCTAGCATTATTGTCTTTTCTAATGAATCTTGCCTTCCGAAGATGTGGTCAAAGTATGACATCCTCAGCTGGTCATCTTGGCTTCTAGAGAGAGATCAGGCTTGATCTTTTCTGGGACCCATTTGTTCATCTTTTTGGCCATCCACAGTATTCTCCGCATGCTCCTCCAGCACCACATCCATCAGAGGAGATGCTTTTCTTTTTATCCACCTGCTTCACTGTCCGTCTCTCACATCTGTATATGGTGATAGGGAATACAATAGATGGAAAAGTTGTAACCTTAGTGCTCAGTTGTATATCTTTACTCCTAGTTTACTGGGCATCATCTGCCTGGGGAGAAGGAAGTCCGTTCTGCCAGTAATCGGAGATGGGTTAATGTTTTCATCATGTTTGGGGAAGCTAGGCCAACAGAGGTTACTTAGTTAATCAGTTACTTAGCTGATAGAAGATAAAGACCATCACTGAAAGTCAACTAAAAATGATGAGAATAATGGTCATTACACTGTTGCACAAACTTTCCATTATTTGCATTGCGTTGGAAATGTAATGTCTTCACATCCTTGTTGTTTCTGCCCTAGGCAGCTTGTTATAGGTAACTGCACTACATGATAACTAGTTGATAGATCATTGTGTTATTTGGAATGTGTTAATTCTATACCCTGGGAATATGTCATGGTATATGCCAAGGTAAAGAGGGGTTTCAGGTTTGTAATTCCAGATCTCCATCCTTATACATGCCTGAAGAGTACAGTCAGCCCTCTGTTTTCATGAGGGATCCGTTCTGGACCCCCCTCCTTTGTGAAAATGGAGACTTGCCTATATTAAAGCTCCATAGGCTTGAATGGGGCACGTCCCCTTGAGTGCACACAGGACGCGTCCCATTGAAAATAACAGTGGTCGCCCCTCCATGAATATTCAAGACCGCAGACCTAAGTCCATGAGAAAGGAGGGGCAACTGTATTTGCCTTGCAAGAGCACCAAAATATAGGATTGTGGTTAAGTGAAAACATTTTCTAAAGTCAAATGTCTCCCTTCCATGAACTCCTTTGGATGCAAGTGGGGCCCACTCCTCCTTGGTTGGCTGTCATTGCTTCATTGGGATGACAGTGTCGTTGGAAGCATAGCATCATAAACTGCTGAGATCTCCTCTGTACTGTATGTCTCACTTCAGTGCGTTGTCCTTTCTGGACCTAATAAATGTCAACAGCAGCAAAATTACACTCAGAATTTAATGTTTTCTTCTTCTTTCTCATCTTCCAGTTTCTCTGCCTGAAGAACATTCGGACTTTCCTCAAAGTATGTCACGACAAATTTGGCCTCCGGAACAGCGAGCTGTTTGACCCCTTTGATCTTTTCGATGTACGGGATTTTGGAAAAGTAAGTACCCTTTTCTCTGTGTGTCTCTCCTACAAAAGAACAAGCCAAAACACATGAAAGTAATGCATTGTGGGGTCTTTTTCTTCCTTGCTTGCTCGGTTCTGGGGTCTTTTTGTCCTCTTGGTATAAGCAGCATGGCTAAACAGCATCATACATTCCTGTGGTTGCTGGTGGATTTAACAGGTCTCTAGGGCCAGGATCATTTGGGTGGCTTTTGCTAGTGTATTCCCCTCTTTATGTCAGCAGGAATGCCTTTTTAGGCCCCATGCAAGAAGGTATCTGTTATCTCCTTGTGAGATAACAAAAGCAAGCCAACACGCAGCGAGAGAGAAGCGGCTTTCTGCTTACTTCTCTGTATGACATTGTAGCACTTCCATTCTCCTTACGGAGTGATATGGTCATAAAAGAATACCTTTTGCCAAACAGATTTTCCCAGCGCTACAAATGGTGCACTTTTATGACTATCTCCTTCAGGAAGAAAACAGAACTGCATATGGACAGGTAAGTAGAAAGCCACTTCTCTCTCGCTGGATGTTGGCTGAATTTTGTCATGTGATAAGACTCTTTGTCTCTGGTGGATGAGTATATCTGGAGGCTCCTAAGTGCATCTTGGTCATTCTGTGCCTCTATTGACCATGGAGGTCCACCTGGACATCATCTTTCTTTTCTGTAGATGAGGAAGGACAAACAGCCTTTGACTGTCTCTCTGGGGTGGACAGGCTTCTTCTTCTTCCTTAGGGATGCAAGGTCAGAATTTCCATCTGCTCTTGTGTACTTAGAGAGAAAGAAGTAGACTCAGACCACTAGACCACCAACAGCATACTCATCTGGTGGAGATTTAACCTCCTCTGCCAGATAAATAGGACTAGAAATGCTTCTTTGCCTGAGAACTAGCTTTTGCCTTTTGAAATCCTTTGCTCCCATTCATCAGATATGTTTGTATGCTCCATTCCAAGTAGACGTTGGTGGTTACTGTTTTTGCCTGGGGGGGGAAGTATGATTGTTTGAGAAGGTGGGATTAACTTGGATGGAAATGGGAGCTGTTATTTGGTTTGCTTGTACTTAGAATTCTGTGCATAGGCATCCTGCTGGCAGATGCTACAAGGTGACATCCTTGCAAGAGTTAGAAGATGGCCAGGGCTGCTGTGGGTCACTGACTCTGAAACCAGATCTGAGAGGAGCCTTTCCTACTCAGGATCCCTGCTGCCTTGTTCTGGAAGTGAAGACTAGCAAGAGTCAGATGGTACAACTCTGTTGATGAGACAAAGGAGACAGAAGACCAGGTTCTCAGTGTTGATATCATGTAGCCAATCCAGATGTTTTGTACCACCTGCCAATCCCAGATGTTGCATGCTTGTAGTTGCTTGCTGTGACTCAAGAAGACTCTGAACATACTTGGCTATGTACTGTGGCATTTCTGGCTCCAAAGTCTTTCTGCACCCAATTGAGATGGTGGACAGGAGGGAGAATCACTTGCAAATAAAGAAAAAGGTGGGATGAAAGTAATAACTGAGGATCCCAAGGAGGGATATGACCACATGCTGTCTTCAGTTAGTGATCCTGCATTGAGCAGGGAGATGGACTAGGCGGGCCATTAGGCCCTTTCCATCTCTATGGTTCTATGACTCTGTGACATAAGAGGAAAGTCGGTAGGAGGGAAGGATGAGCAGGTCATCTGATGGTACAGACTCATTATATTGTCCAGCAGGCTCCAGATGTGGTGTGTGTTTATGTGTGAGACTTTTCTTTTTGTAGATGAACTTAACTTGGGTTCATGCTGGACGTGGCTGTAACCCATGCTAATGTTGATGCCCATAGTGCTTGGTGACTTCCATGTCAGGAGGGCACTGAATCCATGCCAGATTTTGGCTAGTTTTAAAGGGGGTAACAAAGATGTGGGATAGTGTTTAGGAGTAGGTTTTGGAAAGATCTTTTGAAGCCTGGATTAAAACCTGGAGTAGCTTTTCTGCTCCACTGGTATGGAAATCATCTGCTGCCTTGGACTGATACCATCAGCACCATTTCCATCTAGCATTCACTTTCTCCGGCTCTTCTCCCATCTTCTTTAAAGCTCTGCAAAGGGCCATTAAAACATCATCCGTGTACATTTCTATATTTTTCATTCATTCAGGCACTCTTTCATTCATTTATTCATATCAGCAAGTACTTTATCCGAGATTGTAGTTTTATGTTTCTGTTTTGGCTGATGCCTTGCATTTTTCTTTAAAAATCATAACCTCATTTTTTTCCTTTTAGTATTATAGTGTTGCAAGGTTTAGCAGTTTAATGTTTTCATTGTATTTCAGAGCCCCTGGGGCTAGAGCATAGTTTCAGGAGCTGGAACGACCCTTTTAATGGCATCCCTTGCCACCTGTGCCTACTATTATGTTGCAAGGCTGTGAGCCAGTGTGGCATAGTGGTTTGTGTGTTGGACTACAACTTTGGAGACCAGGGTTTGATTCGTAGCTCCGCCATGAAGCCCACTGGGTGACCTTAGGCAAGTCACATACTCTCAGCCTCAGGGGAAGGCAATGGCCAACCTCTGCAAGGAAATCTCATGATAGGTTTGCCTCCGAGTCACCATACTTTGGAAATGACTTGAAGGCATGCAACAACAAACAACAACCTGAGTTTGGAGAGGGGGAAAGAAGGGCTCCTTGCCTCCTCAAATTCAGCTTATGAACTTCTCAGTGAATTATGCAAAATTGCAATGTAGGTCACAGCCTTTGGCTAGTGACAGCAGCAACATAAAAGGGGTGCATCACACACTCTTTAATTTGCCGGAGCCGAGCATAATGAGATGTGGTCTGTACATAAATATGGATTAAGCTCTCTGGGGCTAGGGGTGGCAGCGAAGCCCTGGAAAGAGAGCTGAATGCAGTAACTCTGAAGTTCAGAGTCAGGGTTTCTCTTTCAGGGAACTGTAATTCAGAGGGCTCATAAACATCTCAGCAAAGAAAGACCTCCTTTATCACTCTCCCCCTTCCGTCCCCCCCCCCTTCCTCCTTTCTCCTCTTCTTTTGAACTTGCCAGGAATGGGTTTTAAGAGAGGCATTTTAATGACTGCGCAGTCCCAAATGATGGATATGCCTGGAGTTCTTGCAGTGAAATCCTGGAAGGGGATGTTGAGTCATGCGAGTCAGCAGAAAAAGAGAAATTACGAGGCTTGGTGGTGAACGGGACCCGGAGTGATCAAGCCGCATGCTTTGGTAGTTGTCTCGCTTGCCTTTGCAATAACTCTGTCCTTCTGTTTGGTTGTATTTGCTGATGTGTGTGCCTATATATATATTTGTTGATGTAAGCACATACTGTACACAGATGCAGGCTTTCCCCAACACTTAGAATAGAGAGAGAACCCTGCCTCCTGATGCATTGGAAAGTCACTAGCAAGGAAGGGGAACAGAGTCTTTATAAATTCTTAATTCATTTCCACACAAATCCAAGGGGACAAGGAGAATTTGCTGCTGTGGTCCAGATTCCTGAAAAATCCTATCATCCAAATAGCATCCCAAATCTACAAAACAGCGGTACTTTTATCGGGCCAACCAAAATGCACATTACACATGTTGCAAGCACATTGCATGTGTTTGCAAAGTTTGGTAGTGCCACTGGCTTCTTCATCAGGCAAAGGTGTTAACAATGATATAGGAGAGGAAAAAAGAAAAATGACAGTGTTAGTCATAGGCCTGCAGGTTGTGATTGTTGTCCTCAGTTTAGATTTTTAACACCTTTGCCTGATGAAGAAGGAGCTTTGAAAGCTAAAGATGCTTCAAAAGCTTGCAACATGTATAATGTGCATTTTGGTTGGCCCGATAAAAGTACATGTAATGTGCATGAAGTTATCACTGTTTTGTGGATCCCCTCAGTGTAATGTAAATATCTGCATGCAGAGATGTGTTACTTTGGCACTAAACCACCCCATACAGAACAGCAACATTACATAATGCATGCCGGTGACTATGCATTGTTGTGGAGTGTGCAACTGCAACATGAAATGTAAAACTGCAATGCACAGTGCACAACCGCAACATACCACATTGTTGTATGTGCAACTCTGCTTCTTTGTTGTCAGCAAAATATGTCTGTTGTGTAGTGGTGAATAATTTGCCTTGCATGTATAGCATGGCTTACCCATGCCTACGTGTAATAGGATGCCATCCATTGTCTCTCCCACTCACCGCAGCAAGTTCTAGTTGCTATGCTTAAAAAGATAAGCTTCAGAGTGTAAGCAATTCCTGCTGGGCTCTGACAAGGAATAGCAGATAAGATTTCCGGTGGGGAGGAGGGATTTATCGGTGGAGAAAACACGGCTGTGTCCTGTGTAGCTCCTTACTTCCTGCCCGATGTTTGCAAGAACAGACATGACCAGGTTTGCTAAGGATGGCAGAGCCTTTATTTGCATCAGCTACATTCCATTGAAGTTAAAAATTACAGTATTACAATAAACCATTACTGACATACCAGAGAGGGATCTTGTAACACTTTTGAGACTGAGAGAAAGACATTGTAGGATAACTTGGCCAATTTATCACATCTCTTTTCTGGTTCCCAACCTGTACATAGTACATTCCCTTCACCATTCATATGGATATCCATCCATCCTGGCCTTAGGGAACATATTTCTTCCTGTTTTGGTCCTTCAATGACCATTGTTGTTGTTAGCTGCCCTCGAGTCGTTTCCGACTCATGGTGACCATGTTGATGAGATGTGGAGTCATGGCGGACCATCCATACGCTGGATGCTGTGACTCTGCCCCCTCATGCTATAATGCTGTGCACTGTTCTAGACGGCATGCGGCATCATGGCGCGACCCTGACTCTGCATCTAGATGTTGCAGTGTCAAAAGGACATCACAAAGCTGTGACGCTGTGGCTGTGACACCCTTTAGAGGGCTCAAAAAGGAACTGCATTTTGCGGCTCCTTTTCCTGTCCTCTTGAGGCCGGATCAGGGCTGCAGCATGCGATGGATGCATCCCCAATCCAGTCGGTGAAGGGGTGGCTGCATGCCACCCATTAGAGGCTGTTTGTACAGCCCTAAGTCTACAAAAACTTATGCCAGAATAGATTAGAACAGAATAGAATATTTTATGCCTTTGGTAGGATCAGCTAGAGTAGAACCCCATCCTTTCCCAGGTCGATCTGTATTTCATTATTTAATGCAGACATGCTGCTGCAACCTAATACTGCAAGTCTATCTTTCTCCAGCCCTCCTTCACTATCCTCCCAATGCCAATGCTAATAAGGACTTTAAAAATCTAGCTATCCAGAATGCAAGAAAAGGGAGGCTGGGCTGGGCTCTTATAAAAAGACTTTGCAAAAAGGAGGTTCTCTGTTAGAGGCTTTGTTAACTGTACAGTTAAATGAAGTCATCTAATACACAGTGCAAAACATTTTGGATGCTATATGAAAACGTGACTCAGAAACATGACTTTTAACAGCATCCCATTTTGAATTTTGCAGACATAGTTGTCACTGTATTATTTTTGGTCTGGTAAAAGAAAGGATACATAAAAATGGAATGAACGCTCAAGCAAAGATGTTGGGAGAGAGGAGATCCATTCCCTCCTCAGATCTCTATAAAAAGGACAATATAGCAGCACATGGGCTGCTGATTCATTGCGGCCGTTGCCACAATGACAAATCTGATCTTGCAATGGGATTTCTTTTAAATGGCCCTCAAACACAGTATGTATAGTCAATCTTGTGTGATGGAAAGGTCTTCTGAATCTGCTAACGAAGTATGCAAAACATCTCAGGTTCGGTAAATGACACTGATCATAAAATACGGTTTTGACTGGTGTGGAAGTATCGCTTCCTCTCTTTTTTTGACTAGAATTTCCTCCTTCCCTTCCAGCATGGCTATTAATACCAGCTTATGAGGTCAGTCAGACAACAGCAATGACCAGTCTTGACAGATCAGATAATAACAAGATCTGTCTGAAAAATACACACCAGCCGTGGAAGGTTGTTGGAGAAGGGGCCAGGCAGGCCAGCATTGGTAAGGAGGACCAGAGCTTGGGATCAGCCACCAAGAAGGCCCTGTGTCCTGAAAGCCTTGTAGTTCTGTTGGTTGTAACTATGCAAGTGTGGGCACATCTTTTGCCCCCAAAGGTTGCCAGATCTTAGGATCTGGCCTTTCTCTGGACTTCAGGGCAAGGGGTGGAATCTCAGGGCAAGATCACTTCCTTGAAAGCCAATGATTGATTTTAAAACCAATGTGCTGCTGATCTCTTTTGTTTCAATCTGCTATGAAGTGGCTACTTTAGACATTTCAGAGATTTCCTCCTCCCTTCTGTCTATTGTCACATTTGTGGGACTTTTTTATTATTATTTGAATGACACGCTGTGAGCATGTGTACTCAATATATTTACTGTTTGTATGATGTATAATAACATTGCCAGACTTCATCCCTTGTGAGATCACTAGACACTTTCTCTAGTTGCCAGGCTTTGGCCTTGAAATGTCAGGGCCAGGGATGCTAGTGACCTGGCAACCTTTTTCAACCTTCTCCCCAAATACTCTGTTTATAACTCAGTTCCCATGTTCAGATCCAGCGCTAATCCAAGGTCTGAACAATCCTAGCTCCTGGTTACAGTAAACTTTTCTCATTGCTTCCACATTGCTCTTTCTAGTAATTGTGTAGTAACTAAACTAAAATATGCACCTCCTGTTGTTCCTGTTGCTGCAGAACAACAGAGAATCTCCTGCACCAATGGTCCCTAAACTTTGGTCTTCCAAATGTATTGGACTTCAGCTCCCAGAATTCCTGACTGTTGGCCAAGCTGGCTGGGGCTTATGGGAATTGAAATTCAAAACACCTGGCAGACCAAAGTTTGGGAATCATTGTTCTGAACCATCAAATATATTAGGGCAGAGGTTTTTGCAGACTGCAGTCCACTTCCGCCAATGCATGAAGGATTGTCCACATGTATGTCTGCTTGCCACTTAAGGGCGGTAGTTCTTGCATCTGATGGAAGTGGGCAGCAATCTGCAAGATTTAATGGTGGTCGAGATCCTACATCACAATCTGTGTTTCATAACTTGATGAAACCATAACCACATGGTAGAAGCTCAATGATACTCTGTTAGATAAGCATGATGGCACAGACAAGAGTGTTCCAAAGTGTTTTGGGTATTTCTGACGCACATCGGGCGCTTCTGTCATGCTCCAGCATTTTCTAGCTAGTTTCCAGATTGTCACTGAGCCATGGAGAACAAATCACTCCACCACTGTAAAGTCAGTGTCCATATGCTGTAACGTCACGGCAGCCCTTAGGTGAATATGGATGTTGTGGAACAACTCAGTTCAATTTCGTGCACATGTTAAGCCATTTACAAAGCAGAATTGTCAGCCATAATGCTTAGCGAATTTCCAAGGCAGAAGTAGACAATTTATGTGAGGTAGGGACCAGCCCTATGTGTGCGCACTAGGGACCACACTAACCTAGAATCACACCCTGAAGTCACTTGCAAGTTCTGATTTCATGTAAGGGTGATTTTAAGACTTGTGGGAATAAGGGGAAACCACTGCTCCAGGCATGGTGGTTTCCCATTTAGAGTGATTTTGGAGCAAATCCATTGCCTGAATTTTCTTTCAGATAATGGAGCAGTGTGTGGACTTTTGGAAAATCTGTGATCAGTCCTGGGAGACACAGACATGCTTGAAGAGCTCACATGTACCCCATGGGCCAGAGTTTATGCACTGTTGCTGTAAGGAGCCACCAGGCTTTTTGCTGAAGAAAGCAGGAACCTTTATGTTTGCAGGAGACAGTGCCTTCTTTTGAGCATCCACATGCCCCCTGTTTTTAAGTGCAGAAGGGGAGAAGGAAGGTGCAAATTAGACTGTGATGAGAAACCACTTTGGATTTTGCATTTCACTAACCTCCTCCTACTAGGTGTGAGTTTTAGCCTCTTCTCGTGAAGTTCGGAGTCTCTCTGGTTCAGTCAATGTGCAACTGTCTGCCTTTATGTTTGCATAAGGAGGAGGGAAAAGAGGAAATGAAACGACATAGTAATGTTGTTAATTGGAAATGGCAGAGGTTGGCAAACAAAGCCAGCTTCCCATCTCCCCTTCCATCCACAGCTCATCTGTCAGCAGGGTAAACGACTCTCTGGATTCCCTTTGAGGAGTTGCTTTGACAGGTCACTGGAGCCAAGGCAGAATAAGAAAGCTTGGAAAGGTCCAGCTTCTGTCATCGCTTACTACTCATCCCTTTTCTTTCCAGGGAGATTCTTTGCTACAGGGAATAGGTTTCAGGAGGCAATTGTGGCATAGAGGATGGGGTCAGAATCAGAGTCAGGAAAGTTAACTGTTTGGGACAACAGTTTCCAGTGACTGTGCTGACTGGGAGATTCTGGGAGTTGTAGGTTTGGTTCCAGGACTCCTGAAGGATACCAAAATCTGTGGTTGCTCAAGTCCCATTAAATACATTGGCACAATGAAATAGTGTCTATTAGAGAAAATGGCCTGATCAAGGCTTGCTTTTTGGAATTTACATTTTTCCCCTGAATATTTTACAAGCCATGGATGGTTGAATCCGTGGATAAAGAATCCATGTATTGGACTGTGCAAAGCTGCCAACATGAGGGCAGAGTCATGAATTAAATGAGAAAATGTCTTCTTTATGCGCAGGAAGAGTCTCGCAGGATGGCTGCCGTTGCACAGTTGAGCAGACGCAGGAATCTGTAATGGATTGATTTTGGTTTTCATAAAAGGAAACGTATTGCTATCGACTTTTGAGTGTTTTAAGCTGGAAACATCTGTTTGGAGGCTTGCACCTGCAGAGAGCAGTCAGACTGTTTTGAGTAAACTTCTCAAAATGGAAGGGCAGCGCTCAAAAAAGAAAAGTCACCATACTGTGTTAGACGCTTGACTGAGCTGAGCTACTAAGAAATACTTTACTATTACCCTTCAGAGGTGCCTTTCTGGCCTTGTTTTTAAAGCGGCCTCCCAACCCACCTCTAAGTAGATTAAGTCCCGTGATCACTGGATTACTCAGAAAGTCCCTTGACTTAATTCATCCTCTTGCCAAATGGACCGTAAACTCAGCAGTGGCTCTTGAGGTGTGCGTGTGCGCGCGCATGCGCATACATGCACACATTTAACAATTCAACTCGTTGGTCTCCGGTTGTTTTTCACCCCAGTCTGTTTCTCTTGAGCAGCAATCTCCAACATTAAATTGAACTAAAGGGAAATGACATTGGACATTGTTCTGAATGCTAGGTGCGCTGCTGTGTGTCAGTTTCCGTGTGACGGCTTGTTGGATCAATTATGCATGAAGTGTGATCTGACAACACACTTTTAAGTTTTCCCCTGGAAATGCTATGATAGGGTGAAGCTTGCAAATTGGCATCCCCTTGAGGACCCAAATCCTTTCCGCTTTGTTATCCTAACCCCTAGTCTTATGCCTTGGGACCTGCAGGAATTTGCCTTTGTGCCCTTTGGCAGCCTGGTTCATCCTTGGCCCCAAGACATCCCTGTGGCAAAACTCACAGCGAGAAGGGAAGCTGGAAGTCTTAAAGAGGGAAATCCTCCTTGCCTTTGATGCTTGGTCTCTCACGATTTCAGTCTATGAACAATTGCTTTGGGGACAGATTTGTGCTATATTGCTACAGAAAGAAGGCAAGATTCACCTACTGGGTGACCTTCAGCAAGTCACACTCTCTCGGCCTCAGAACATGACAATAGCAAACCCTCTCTGCAGAAACTTGCCAAGAAAACCCCATGATAGGTCCACCCCGTAAGTCGGAAATGATTTGAAAGCACACAACAAGTGAGTCTACTCTTGTTGGAACCTGGGGATTTAGCATATATTTAGGACTCCAAAACATTTAGCCTGTTATATATTGATTTAAATCTGAAGTTCTGCTATTGAAGGATTGGAAAACATCTGCTGTTTGGTGTTCTGTGCATTTTAGTAGACAGAATGTAACATGGGGCAGCAGTACCTTTTTTGTCTCTGATATTACCATAAGCTGCTTGGAGCGTGAGTTTACCATGGGAGAGCAGTGTACAAATAAACATGATACTGTTTGATGTAGGTACGGCATCTCAAAATTACAAAGAGCCTGGCTATTTTAAATGCTGCCTTGCTACCCTCTTGCTCCCAAGTGGGTTTAGCAATGCTTCTGTGATCCTAGCAAAAGGAGCATTGCAATTAACCCACAACACACCAGAGACAAGAGGAAAAACACTTCTTAACAGTTATTTCTTTCTTTTGTTTTTACATTGAAAATATGTCTTTAAATTCCTTGGGAACATCTGTTCATTATCTTTGTCCTGAGGCTGAGCAGGGACCAATGCAGAAGAGAAGTAATTAACTTATTAAGAGACTAATTAGAACATGGATTCGGATCTCTGCCAATGCAAGATTGGGGACCCCTCTCCCCATCCAGCTGTTGGAAAGGCTGGTGGCTGTGCAATCCTCAGGATGGCCAGAGAAAAGCACCAGAGAGCCATTGCTGCCGCCGAGCTGCTCTTGCGATGGATTTAAGCTGTTCCCATGATCTCTCTGTAATTGGCATTTTGACCTTCAGATAGAAAAAGAAAGCCACTCTGAATAAGAAAAAGTCTTTGCCTGCTATAGAAATGGACAGCAAGCCACCCTAGGAAGGGAGATCTATAGTCTAGTGGCAGCCACCGAGAAGGCTCTGCCTCGTGTTCCCAACAGCCATACTTATGCAAGTCCAGTCGACCTTCCTTATCCACTGATTCAAGCATCCACAGCTTGAAAATCTTCAAAAGAGGTATAAATTCCAAATGGCAAACCTTGATTTTGCCATTTTTTTAAAGGGACGCCATTTTTGCTATGCCATTGTATTTATTGGAACTTGAGTGTCCAAGGATTTTGTTATCCACGGATGGCCCTGGAACCAAACCCCAGCGGATAACAAGGGCCCACTGTAGTTGGAATGAAAGAAAGGTCTCTCCTAAGGATTTTGGGGTTTGGGCAACTTTATGGGGGAGCAAGGAATTAGCCCTGACTGGAATCTTCCATGTCAAGTTGCAACCAATCTACTCTGCATTAAGTGAGCTATCCAAGGTGCTGGATATATTGGGAGAGATAGATTTCAGCACTTTGGATAATGCCCTTGAAGTCTGGGATTAAACCTGGAGAGAATTCACCGCACCCCGACATGAAAGCTACTGTTGGCCCTGGGCATGATATTTATTTATAGCAGTCTTTATTAATAGCAGTCATGAAAATATTATTAGACTAGTTAAATAAGTTGTAAGCAGGAAGCAACAAGACCGAATCCATGTGAAGTTAAAGAAGTGCATCGGGAGAATCTATCTGAGAGCAAGAATAGAAGCAGTCTCCCAGTGCGGAGGTCATGAAAGCCTCTTTGTGTCGGTTGAAGATGTTCAAATTAGCCCAGACAAAGTGCTCGGGTCTTTCTGCATTAGAAGGAACATGCATGTAGAATCCCCCGGAGGGTAGGAAAAGTGGTGACCTAACAGCGCTCCTCCTCCTCCTCCTCCTCCCAGCTCTTAATTCCTGAGAAATGCTGAAGGAGTCTAATATAAAGGGCAGTCTTTCTTGCAGATGCACACAAACACACAGAGCAGCAATGGTAAATGGGTTTTTCTGGGAGTGGGGAGATAAGGAGGATACTGGGACTTTATCCATAGACAAGAATTCCAGTCTGCTGCTGATGCTCTGTTTGGAATTTTAAAAAGACTGAATCTTGCCAACGCTTTGCATCGCTTGCATTGAGCAGAATCGTCAGGTAGCTTAGTTTGAATATTTAGTTCTGCATTTTCAGCTATTTTGCCCAGCTGTCTCTGCTAGATATGGAGAAAAGTACCCAATGGAAATACAGGACCAGTTGGAGTGACAGTCCCAGACTTTGGAGAACTCCTGACAGGCATCTCTCTTGTCAGATGGTGATGCATCTCAATGTTTTCAGGCAGTTGAGGAATTGAAAGTTGCTTTTTAAAAACATTGTTTTTCTTTATTTTGTTTAGCTGGCAGTCACTAGGGTTACCAGGTGCCCTTTATTAGAAGTGATGATCCTTATTTGGGGGTTGGTTCCCACTTGTGGAGACCCTAAGGCGAACCTTTCGTGGGGTTTTCTTGGCAAGTTTCTCAGAGGGGGTTTGCCATTGCCATCCTCTGAAAGTGTGTGACTTGCTCAAAATCATCCAGTTGGTTTCATGGCTGAGCGGGAATTCGAACTCTGTTCTCCAGAATATACTGCATTATTAAACTCCTTTACAGTAAAGAGATCAGTTCACAAGAGGCACCAAGATCAGTTAAGACTCCCATTAAAAGTGAATGGGAGAACATGAAATGCTCACATCGACAGTACTGCGGTCTTAAGTGACCCCAAAATAATGGGAAGAAGACTGTATTTGTCAGTACACTTATTCTTGCTGACAAAGCCATTATGATACCAAAACATTTATCATTCAGTGCTTTTTATTTTTTGAAATATCATAACTGCTGGGGACTTTGAGCTGAAGGAAGACATGCATAGAAAGACATTGGAAACCAAAGAGACTCCACAGGGATGTGCGCAACAGATGTGAGATACCATTTCAAATATATTTGTAACATCCATGAATAATTCTCAGCTGAACCGCATGTTTCCCAAATGACAGAAGGCTTTTTTAAAAAAATGTATTTGACAATGACTTAATTGCAATCTATTTGCCCTCGAAAACAGTTTAGCTGTACGTCTTTTCCAAGCCTCCGACAGCTCAAATGCAACCTGCTGTTTGGAACTAGAAAATGGTTGATAGAGCTCAAGGCAGTGAAGGTGTTTAAAAATTCATCTCGCCGCTCTTCTCAGCCCATTGGGAAACATGACCCAGTGCAACAGGGCAATGGGAGAGGAGACGCAAGAATATGAATAACCTCTTGCAACTGAGTTGCACCCCTGCTGTGCTCCTGCGAGCTAAAGAGACTGGCAGTTTGCAGACTTTTTATTCCAGGTAAACATCGGCAAGGCCTGGCTAAGCAAAAGAAGCCCCAGGATGAGGAATTCCTGCAGCGACTTGGCTCACCATCGACAACAAAAAGAAAGACTTCTTTATCAAACCCTGGCCTTTTTCCTGGGGAGGGAGGGAGGGAGGTGACCATTGCCAACTGACCTTCAGAGAAATTGCAATAAGCTTTCCAAAGAGGAACATCTGACTTTTCCTTTTGCCTAGTGTGTTGTTGTTGTTTGCTTTCAAGTGGTTCCTGACTTATGGCAACCCTAAGGTGACTCTATCATGGGTTTTATTGGATCTTGGAAGCTAAGCAGGGTCAGCCCTGGATGGGGGGCCACCAGCAAATGCCAGATGCTGGTAGGCTATATTTCAGATGAAAGAATGGGCAAAACCACATCTGGTGGTTGGTGGTTGGTGGTGTGTGCCTTCAAGTCATTCCCGACTTAGGGCAACTCTAAGACGAACCTATTGTGGCTTTTTTTAAAACAAGATTTGTTCAAGGAAGGTTTGCCATGGCCTTCCTCTGAGGTTGAGCCCAAGGTCACCCAGTGGGTTTCATGGTTGAGCTGGGAACCAAATTCTGGTCTCCAGAGTCGTAGTCCAGCACTCAAACTGCTACACCACGCTTTCCATCTAAGCCAGGAGTGGAGATGGCTTCCAATATTTCACAGATGAATATTTCACAGCTTAAATTGGAGTGCGGTCAAGATGGTGAAAGGTATTAATGGAAATACATTGGGTGACCTTAGACAAGTCTCAGCTTCAAAGGGTGGCAGTGGCAAATCCCTTTGTAGAAGCTTGCCAAGAAAACCCCATGATAGGGTTGCCTTAGGGTTGCCATAAGTCAGAAATGACTTGAAGGCACCCAACAACAACAAAATGTGCCGCTGAGAGCCAGTGTGATGTAGTAGTATTCAGCGTTCGACTATAACTATAGCAATAGCAAGTATATTTCTATACCGCTTATCAGTGAACTAACACTCCCTAAGCAGTTTACAATATGTAAGCCAATTGCCCCCAACAAGCTGGGTACTCATTTTAGTGGCCTACAGAAGGATGCAAAGCTGAGTCAACCTTGGATCGAACTCACAACCTTATGGCGGCAGTACCGGCATTTAACCGCTGCGCCACCAGGGTTCCTGGCTATGACTCAGGAAACCATGGTTCGATTCATGCTCGGCCATGAAAACTCACTGGGTGACTTGGGGCAAGACATTCTCTCAGTCTCAGAAGAAGGCAAAGGCAAATCCTCTCTGAACAAATCTTGCCAGGAAAAAAACCTTGTGTGGTCACCTTAGTGTCCAGAAATGACTTGAAGTCACACAACAACCTACTGCAGCAGTTTGCTTTTGCCTGATCCTACAATTAGAATTCCCCTTTCCTCTCACTCCTGTTGAGTTAATGGGGCTTCCTGATGGCTCTTTTGACAGTCGAATACACTACCTTGGAGTGTGGTGGAGTCTCCTCCTTTGAAGGTTTTTAAATGGTGGGTGGATGGCCATCTGTTGGGAGTGCTTTGGTGGTATCTTCCTGCATGGCAGAATGGGTTTGGGCTGGATGACCCTTGGGGTCTCTTCCAACTTTATGATGCTAGGAAGCAGGCTATGTGTGCAGGTTCAGTGGTTACACCTTTCCGGTTGGAGGTATTATTATCACAGAAACATCAAATCTCATAATTGAAGGAACCCCAAGGGCCATCTTCTCCAACCTCTCGCCATGTTTAAATTCACAGCCACAGTGATCCTAAAAGATGACCATCCAAACTCTGTTCAAAGACCTCCAGAGAAGGACGGTCCATTCCCACCCCCACTTCATAGCAGTTTATTCTTCCTAATGTTTCCATCTCTCTCTCTCTCTCTTTGTAATTTGAATTCATTGATTCATGTTCAAGTTCCTAAAGCTGCAGAAAACCAGCTCAGCGAATTAATCTTGCATTAGACAAATCTTTGACATTTGCAGATGCAGGCGCACTTTTAAAATTATATTTCTACAACGGGAACTTTAGTTGATGGTCAGAGTATTTGGATTCTGTATGCTCTTACTGTAGCAAAAAAGGATTTCCACTCCAAGGTGGGGAAGATAAAACATTCACCAACCTTTGTTGAATGATTACAAGATCTCGCCGCTTTGGCTTCATGTGAATGTGCCTTTAATAGACCTCAGCTTCAAGGTGTTTTTGGAGATATGGACAGCTTACATTAATAGATATGCCTTAATCTCTATGCTCATATGCTATGCGCTTCCTCCCTCTTCTTTTCTTTGTCTCTTCCATCCTTCTCTTCCTCCATCCCACTTTCTTTGCCACACTGCTTCCAAAAGCTAGTACCAATAATTTAGTGCATTTTTTGGCTGATTTAATGAATGCATTGTCACAAAGTGGACATTTGCATTTGTTTTATGGCAGGGATAGGGGACAGAGTCCAGTTTTCACCCCGATGTTCCCTCCTCCGCAAGTTGCGCTTGATGTATTGCGTCACTTCTGGGCACCATTTGTCTCTCATTTTCAGGCCAAAACAAATAATTTCAAGAGGATGGAGGTTTCAAAATATGGGTAGTGGTGCTAAACCACTGGATTTGCAGGTGGATTTCTTCGTATTTGGATCATTTTTAGACCAACCCCCCACACTCCAAAATAGTCCATTAAAAAGAACTGGGGAATCTTAGGCGAATGGTGGAAGAGATTCAGGGGCCACCGAAGTGGGTTTTTCGGGCTGCACATGTCCCACTGTATGCATTTTCCATTCTGTTTATTTTGTGGTAAATGCTGTTTTGTTGTTACTGTGTGTCTTCATGTTGTTTGACCTTAAGGCAAACCTATCACACCAGTTTCCTGGCAAGATTTATTCAAAGTGGGTTTGCCATTGCCTTCCTCTGTGGCTGAGAGAGTGTGACTTGCCCAAGGGATTGGAAGAGACCTTGTGGTTTCTTCCAGCTCTAAGATCCAAGGCCATTGCTACTTCTGTATTTTTATGTCTGCTTTAGATCAGTGCATCTTCCCTTTCCCTTTCCTTTTCCTCCTCTCCTTCCCAAACAGGAGGCTGTTATCATAACTTTTCAGCGCTGGCCAATCTACCAGGGGAAGGGAAGAGAAGCAACAGCAAGTGACAGCGGCGAGATCATTAGCAGCTTCAGTTTCAAGGCTCGCAGTCAATTGTTTTAATTTGTTTGCGTCTCATCGACCCACCGGGCAAAGTAAATTGCGGCTGAAAATGCCCTGTAACTCTGCGCTGGGAAGGGAAATTAGTTTGGAAGTGGAAGGAAAGTTGATGGGAAAGGACTCCCAAGGGGAAATTGGGTAATTATTTAGGCAATTTCCTATCTTCCTTTCCCCACTCCTTCACCCCAGGTTCTTAATTTACAGGATTTACAGTATCTCTCTCTCTTTTAATGTTTTGGTTTGATATATTTAAAAGCAACAACTGCATGCTCTTGATCAAAGCTGCACCCCTCCATCACCAGTAATGACCACTGGACTGTCTCACTATTGATGTTGATGCCAGCACAATATGAAAGTTAAGGCTTAAATCCATGAGTAGACCCATGTACCCACTGGCATTTATATAAACATTGGCTCACCATTGAGCAGTTGATTCAGTGGATTTCCACTAAGGTAGACTTGCTGAATTCTTAGGGATTTGGTAAGTCCATTCATTCAGTGGAATCCATTGAAACAGAAGGGTATAATACAGTTAGGCTTAATATTTGGATTTGGATCAAGCGTGAAAATTGTATGGTGTTCTCCAGATTTTGTGGAGCTACAACTTCCAGCATTCTTCAGCATTGTCTGTGCTGGGAAGGAGTTGGGATCCAAACAGGTCCTCCATGTGTTTTGGATTTCCACACTCAGAAGCCAGCAGTCAGGAATTCTGGGAACTGAAGTCCCAAACATCTGGAGAACCAAAGTTTTGGAATTACTGCATTACTACATGAGTACAAATCCCAGCAGCCCTTGCCAGCAGAGGAAGGTTGGGAGTTCAGCAACATCTGGAGAGGTTCTCCATTCCCAACCCTGATTGAATATACAGTCGGCCCTCCTTATCCACGGATGTTTTATCCACAGATTCAAGCATTCACAGCTTGAAAATATTCAAAAAAATATATAAATTCCAAAAAGCAAACCTTAATGTTGCCATTTTATATAAGGGTCACCATTTTACTGTCCATTGTATTTAATAGGACTTGAACATCTATGGATTTTGGTATCCACAAGGGGTCTGGAACCAAACCCCTGCAGATAACAAGAGCCTGCTGTACATATACAAACTTACAGACCTGCCAAAGCAGTATTCAGCTACTTTGCAAGAACAAGCCCGCTTGCCTTTAGCATTAGTATTGTCTGGACTTGCAAAAGGCTTGTAAAAAGGAAATGAATCCCTTCCACTCTTCAACAGCTTCCATATCTCTCTGCCTGAAGGCAAGTCTATGCAGTGAGGTACAAGCCTGGACTGGGTGTTGTTTTGCCTCTCACATCCCTGCTAAATTTACTAACACATGCTGCAAAAGCCAACGCAGGGCAAAAGCTGCATCTACACTGCCAAATTAATGTTGTTTGACACCACCTTAACCGCCATGGCTCAATGCTATGGGAGTCTGGGATTTGTAGTTTTGCATGCGATTTAGCCTTCTTTGTCTCTGGAGCCACAACTGACTACAAATCCTATAGCACTGTACCATAGCTGTTGAAGTGGTGTCAAACATGCATTAATTCTGCAATGTAGAGCAGACCTGAGTAACATCCCTTGTGATTTATTCTAAAGAGAAGCTACCCCAGCTCAGGCCATGCATACAGAAAATGAAGGAACATAGTAGTGATGTCTCCATCATTTGCAAAAATGATGAAGAAAGAAGAAGTGCTTCCTACCCCTGCAACCACAGTGAGGCCAACACTCCTGACTGTGTTTCTTTCTGTCTGGCTCTCTGTCTCACTTGCACGCACAGACATGCTTTGGTGAATTCCCCACCAACATGTGCAGTCATGTCTTTTCTGGGCCTGGACAGCGTATCCTCCTCTTTGAGGGTCTGGTGTCATTTATCCATGTCAGTTCTTCTCCTGAAAACTTTTCTGTTCATCCTGGTTTTGCTGCTAGACTGACAAGTGGTGTCAAGGGCCCTGGCAGCCCAAATAGCTGTCACTGATAAGAAAAGAGATTCCACCTAAACATTAGCAAGATCTTTTCTTGTTTAACTGTAAGAGGTGTTCAGTTGTTGAATCAATTGTCTCGGAGGGTGGATTCTCCATCTTTGGAGGTCTTTAAACAGAGTTTGGATGGGCATCTTTCAGGAACGCTTAGTTGGGCATCCCTATGTGGCAGGGGGTTGAACTAGATAGCCTTTGTGGCCCTTTCCAACTTTAAAAGATTCTGCTGCCATGACAAATTTGTAGTGCCAAAATTAGTTCTCTCTATATGGCCATTTAGGTGGTTTGTTGTTGTTTGCCTTCAAGTCATTTCCAATTTATAGCAATCCTAAAGCGAAGCTATGATGGGTTTTCTTGGCAAGATTGGTTTAGAGGAGACTTGCCATTGCCTTTTCCCTGCGGCTGAGAGTCTGTGACTCACCCAATGGGTTTCCATGGCTGAGCTGGGAATTGAGCCCTGATCTCCAGAGTTGTAGTCCAATACTCAAACCACTGTGCCCCATTGGCTCTCAGATTTATGTGCTTAGAAAACACTAAACGTATCTAGTTTCCGTGCCATGTTTTCTAAGTGCAACATTATCAGTTTTCAGGCAACATGTTTCCCCCCCAATTGCACATTTTGTGTCCAAACTCCCCTTTGCCCAACAGCGTTCTCTCACATCCTTTCTTTTATGCTTGCACACTCTGAGAGGCAAAGTCTTCATATATTCCTCAATTGAACCCTTGCAGTGTTGACAAGAGCTGGGATTAAGCCCTCGTGAATTAGGGAGCTCTGAGCATAAGTCAATAGCCCTTGTTTTGTGAATGCAATTGAATGCCCTTGAAGCTGGATGCCAAGAGGGCTGGGTGCTGTGCCAGCTGTTCATTGTTAACATGCCCAAACATCTCTGACCTTAAAAGAGAGCTTGGAAACATTGATGCTGGAGTATGCTTAGCATTAATTCACCTCTTTTCCAGCTTATGGCTACCTTAAGGTGACCCTATCATGGGGTTTTCTTAGCAAGATTTATTCAGAGGAGGTTTGCCATTGATTCTCTTGAGACTGAGAGAGTGTGACTTGCCAATTTACCCAGTGGGTTTCATGACTGAGCTGGGAATTGAACCCTGGTCTCCAGAGATGTAGTCTAGTACACAAGCTACTATGCCATGCTGACTTATATTAGCCATCGCTGAGTATATTGCCTTCCATCCAAGACCCTAGCTTCCTTATTCTTCCTAAAAAGAATGACATCTTTTTAGTTTTTCAATTTTGGGAAATGAAGAGTAACAAGCAAAAGCTTTTCTCCTTGTATAGGACTCTGTCCAACCATGAGTCTTAGTACAGACAAGTAATTCCCAGCCACATTGTTACACATCAGCGCAATATAGCCATGGTTAAGATGCCATCAAGTTGACTTTGATTTGGACTGAAGCTTGCTGGTGGCACCATTGTCAATGGTGCAATGGATCTACTAAAGATTTTAGTCCAGATTTCAACAGTGCTTTCCAGGGTGCTGAAATATACCACCCAAAATAGGTGCACCCCTTTGGCCGCCACCTTAAAAATTTGAAGTAAGATCCTTGAGAGTCTTCAACTATGTCTCATCCTCCTTGTAGCTTTTCCAAGACCTCTTTGCTAGCAGAGATTGGCAGCATTTTCTCTTCCAAATCACACTTTCTTTGGCATTGAGCTTCATCTTCGGATGAATCTGGAAACCCTGCTGCTCTCTGGTTGGCTCACTTTGTTCCCATTAAACTCCAAATAAAACAAGGCTAAGCAACACTTCAAAGCAGATCCACCTTGTTTTTTCTCAGATCCTTCCTGGAGGTGCCAACTTTTCTGCACCCTTTGCGCTTTGCTCAAAGCAGCGACCGTATTCTGTCTGTCTTTAAATTCAGGGCGCATGTTTAAAAATGTTCTCGCCTCCCCCACCCTTTCTGCCTTGCAGCGGACGTTGGGTGAGCATATGTTGGCAAGAGGCAAAAAAGCAGAGGGGTGCCGGGTGATTCTTCATTTTAATTGTTCCAAGCAAAGGAGCCCCAAGAAGTGAATCAGGTGCTGGTTTTGTACGCTTTGCACATTCAGCTTTTCCCGAGGATGGCATCCAAGACGGTTTATGCAAACGAACGCCTATATCTATTCACTGGTTGTTTGGCCTAAAATTACTTAGCAGCCTTCTTGCTATTTTGCGCCGATGTGCAACAATGTGGCTGGGAATTGCTTGTCTGTACTAAGACTCATGGTTGCACAGAGTCCTTAAAGAGCACAGGGTGTTGTTGTTGTTGTTGTTGTTGTGTGCCTTCAATTCATTTCTGACCTATGACAACCCGAAGGCAAACCCATCCTGGGTTTGTTTCTTTGTGTTTTGGCAAGCTTCTTCAGAGGGGGTTTGGCCATTGCCATCCTCTGAGGCTGAGAGAGTGTGACTTGCCCAAGGTCACCCATTGGCTTTATGTATTTGAACTGAATTTTTGAGGCTGGAGAGAGATGTGAGCCTGGAGAAGGATACACCTATGGGAACTGTGTTGCTTAAAAGATGAGTTTTGGGAAGAGGATGGCATAGGGAGCGATAGCTACAGAAATTTAGCCGTATGTCACACATATGTCTCCTGCTGCAGGATTCCAGACTCTTTTTTAAATGGTTGGTATTTATTATGATGGACATTTTAAGCATTACAGTTTCAATAAGGTGGTGACTTATGACAACCCTGTAAAACAGAGAAACCCCCCTGGAAAAAAAATGTCTAAGCGCCAGTGAATTGATACCTGAGTATAATATACAAGACATGAAGAGGATTACAGCCAGGGCTGTGACTTCTTTAATGTGATGGAAACATATCGAAATGGATTTGTCCAGAATTTGATGCGGTCCTTTGGCAGTCCATGCAGAGAAAATGCCTTGGTTGCAAAGGTGATAGATGCGTACACAATGGTATTTTCTCCACCTTTCCGGACGCTTGAGTGAGCTTAATCTGTAGGTTAATTTTCTTTAATCACTTTAAACATGGAGGGCTAGAAGCTGTATTTTATAGAAAGTGAAGCAATGATGAAGTTGTGCATTTTTGGCTTGTTTTTGCATCCGATAGATTTACGCTCCGTGGGGAGAAACCTTTGGAGTTGGCAGTGATACAGGGACTGTTTCTCCATTCTGAGCGCATACAGGCATTTATCTGATAGTTTATTTGTCAGGGGGAAAAATACAGCTTTAGCAGCTTGATTTTTATCATCTCTCTGATGAGGCGCTATCTCCTCTCAATTCTACAAATCGCCCCTTTATTCCCCGCGCCTAGGATCAGTTTATTTTCGTTTCACTCTATCAAGTTTTATTATGGCTCAATGTTGAGACGTAATCATATGTAGCCAGCAGCCTGGTGTTGTCGGATTGTATGTGTGTGAAAAAGAGGGGCGGTATGTCCTGTGAAATGGCATCTTAGAGGCACTGTCTGGTTTAGAAGTTGATCTTTTTTCCCACTATGTCTTTTGAAGATCAAGTGAAAGAGGAGATAGCATGGCCAGTGCTTAAGGATGATGGGAGCCAGAGTCCAACAACACATGTAGGAACACATTAACCTGAGTCTAATTCTTCTTTAAAAAGTGTTCTTCCCAAGTTATGGCCATCCGTTCCACAGCATCCATGAAAGAGGACTTCCTTTTGTCAGCCTTTGCTCTGCAGCTAGTTTCATTACACAACTTTGGTGACTCTGGGTAATTTTGTGTAGACTAAGGGTGGGAATGAAACCCACTGGGGAACCTTGGGCAGGTCACACTCTCTCAGCCTCAGGTGAAGGCAATTGCCAGTCTCCTCTGAACAAATCTTGCTAGGAAAACCGCATGACCCTTAGGATTGCCATACGTTGGACATGACTTGAAGGCACACAACAACAACAAATGTGTGTGAATTGTGGAGACCCCCAGATATTGTTAGATTGCACATCCCAGCATTCCTCACCACTGGATATGCTGGCTAGAGGTGCTGGGAGCTGCAGTCTAGCAGCACCATGCAAGGTTGTATGAATCTGATCTGTGGTTTATAGGTAATGCATTGATGTCCAGCCTCTTTTCCTTGGAGCTTATGAAGGTGTCTTTCCCCAGTTTTTATTCTCACAACAGCCCTGTGAGATGGGCTTGGCAGAGAATGTGTGAATGTGGTAGCAACTCAAGGCTGAGTGGGAGCTGAACCTGGATCTTCCCAATATAGTGTTAATCTGATCATGATTATATTAGTATAGAAATGGGGAAAGGAGGACAGCATTCTCTGAAGATGCCAGCCACAGATGCTGGCGCAACGTCAGGAATTAAGTCTTCTAGAACATGGCCCCATAGCCCGAAAAACCCAGAAAATACTGTTAAAAAGGGACGATTATTTCCCATTTCTTACTGTCTTTTGGAAGTAGTCTTGCAGTTGGACCCAGCCTGTGCAAGACCTGCTGAGCTGCGTTGGTGGGCAAATGATAATTTCATTTCCCTTTCAATGTTTAAAAAATTAATCGCATCAGATGTTAATCTACAGGGATTCACAATCAATAATCACTCTTCAATTTCCCTCCCCTCTCTTTTACATGTTGCTTCCTTCTGCGTTTTTCTTGCCACTCGGCGGCAGCTGATGGCTCAATTAGTTTGATTGCTTAGCGTAGGTTTTTCTGCAGTGCTGGATCTCTGCAGATTAAGCCCTCAAGTTCCCCACGATTGCGCTTTTTTAATTTTGTTGCTATTGACTGGCTGGCTTTTGAGTGGGAGGGAGAAGACAAGATGACTTCATGCTATGGGGAGGAAGAAGGGAGGAAGAAATAAACCCATAGGGAGCCAGAAATTAAGCAGTGCTTAATGACTTTAGGATCCTGATGGCCACTGTGCTTTTGGGGCCAAAAGAGAGAGAGAGAGACCAAATGATTCCTAAAACTGAATTAAAAACAGGTGCCCAGTTTTCAAGTCCTGTTGGCCACATCCTACCACTTCCCAGCTTTAACTTGCAATGTATAGTTGGCCCTCTATATAAGAGACACAATTTTACTACCCTGTTGTACATAATGGGGCTTGAGCATCCACAGGATTTGGCATCCACAGGGGGTCCTGGAACTAAATGCCAGGGAAGTGATGGCGAACCTATGGCATGCGTGCCAGAGGTGGCACTCAGAGCCCTCTCTGTGGGCACATGTGCCATCGCCTCAGCACAGAGTTTGCCATAGTTTGTTACTAGAAAGCCAGAGGGACACGGCACTTTGCAATAAATAAGTGGGTTTTGGGTTGCAGTTTGGGCACTTGGCCTTGAAAAGGTTCACTATCACTGTGCCAGGGGATGCCAAGGGCCCACTGTATGTTGGCCTGTCCTGGGCTGCTTCTGATGTAAAGTTGTAGAAGCTGTGATGTTCTGCTTTCTTCCATCTTGGGGAAAACTTTACATTCTTGCTTCCTGAGAGCCAGCGGCATGACTATTTAGGATGTCACCTGGTGCATAGGGGGGTCACCCAGGAAGGCTGCGTGGGTTCACCTCTCCTACATTGAAGGAGATGGAGGGCCCAACTGAGTGTCATCTCTTCTCCGGGATGTTGTCCAGTGCATTCTGCACCCACCACACACCCCTAGTGATGCCACTGTCAAGAGCAAACGTCACCCTGCCCCAACTGCCAGTCTGTTCCTGTACAGAATAGCCCAAAGAAAGCTTTTCTCACTCGCGCTGCTGCGTTTCCCATTCAGCTTCAATTTAATCTCCCGGTTGTTATAAGATCTGATGAGGGTGAGGATGGTAAAGCTACAGGCCCTGGTAAATTATGCATGAGGTTCTCTGGGCAGGGAGCGAAACGGAAAGCGACTGAGAAAGAGAACAGATGTGTGAGGGGTTTTTCCCAGCCTTGCCCCTCGACATGCTGTTCCTTCTGGTGCTTGAAATCCTTGGCATTTGCATGCATGCATGTGGGGGTGTGGGTGAGCTCATCAGACCCCAGGCTTACTCTTTCAAATGCAGTCTTCTGCTTTTAAAGAGGTCAGGGAAGGCGAGAATCTCTGGATGGTGTCACAGTGGTGTCTACAGTTGCCAAAAAAAAGTGGGGATTGCAGGATTAGTTTTGATGGGGCCTCGGGGAATCGGCTGGAGGACTTCTTCCTTGCCTGCTTGCTTTTCCACATGATCTCAGGAAAAAATGGACAAAGAGGCTGCATTTTGGAGCCATAACTAATGACCCCCTTTGCTGCTGGCACATCCTTTTTTTCCTCAGCAGCTGCTTGATGGTTCATGCCAGGAGACTTACAAGCAAGGCAAAACCCTGATGAGTATCCAGTGTCCCTCCACTTTCTCACCACCCCACACCCTTTGATTGTGTGTGTGCATTTGTGTGTGCATACATGCCTTCCAGTCCCCCGTTGACTTATGGCAACCCTATGAATTTCATAGGGGTTCCTTAGGCAGGGAGGACCAACATGGTGTAGTGCTTTGAGTGTTGGACTATGACTCTGGATTCAGTTCCCTCCTCAGCCATGAAATCTACTGGGTGACCATGGGCAAGGCCTCAGCAGAAGGCAATGGCAAGCCTCCTCTGAACAAATCTGGCCAAGAAAACCCCATAAGATGGAAAATAATTGAAGGAACATAACAGCAACAACCACTAGAGGTAGTTTTGCCAATTCTTTCCTGTGAAATACAGCCTACAAGCATCTGGTATTTGTTGGTGGTCCTCCTTCCAGGGCTGACTCTGCTTAGCTTCAATAATCCAATAACTGGAATACTGTGCAGTTCCTACTCCTCATTTAGAGTCGTGATGAGCAACCCTATGTGGAAAGCTGGAAAGATTTTAAACAAATGAGGGCAGTGCATGACAAAATGTCCATGTTTATTTCCCCAGTGTATCAGTCTTCTTCTTGAGCTATAGCCCTCTCTCAGTCTGAAAACTCTGCTCCTTTGAGAAGGGGGTCTACAAATACTCTCTTGCCCAGCAGAGGGAGTGGGTTGTACCCCATATTCTTGGCCTTGGCAAAATGGTGAGCTGCATGAAAATGCCCTTCCAGGCTTGGCAAGGTGGCAGCAGGAAAGAATTTTGCAGGGCTTTGTCAAAATACGTTTGGAGGAGGTTTGTATGAAAGCCCTTATTGCCAAAACACACACAAACCCAGTCTAGCTATTATCCCTTTTGGGTGAGTGAACAAGTCCCCATTGTTCCGGAGCTCCTGTTCCTTCTTGGCCCCTCTGTTGACACAACACAGGGAAGGGGCTTATTCTCAGGAGGTGTTTACGGCATTACGGGTGCCTCCTCCTAGAAATGACCCACCAGCCACCCACGCTTCTGGATCCTTGCCCGTTTTGAAAAAAGAGCTGCCACCTTCCTTGACGTTGCAAATGCCACTGGCACAGGATCAAACAAGCTGGCTTGCCACCCCCTGGTTTCCCCATTAGGCTTTTTCTCTGCCATGTCAGGTCTTTCCCTGTTTCTGTCTTTCTATCTCCTCTGTTGCATGGCTGGGTTGTGTGTTTGGGTGCATTTGTGCTGTGATTGTAGAAAACAAGGTCACTGGAATTCACTGGCCTGTTGGTTAGAAGGAGTAGGTCATTGGCGTTGGTGCTCTAATACTGAACCCTGACCTATGCTAGAAAAGGGTGGCCAGAATCATGTTGGTAGCACATGCTGGCATAAGTGTCTTCACACTTAGGATGTTTCATTGGAAAAAATAAGGAGAGGGAGAAGCAAACTCTGCTTAGTAAATCTGTGGGGGCTGATGGAGCATATGCTCTCCTTCTCTGCATTCAGTGTGTATGTGTGCTTATGTTCACAGCTCCAGCTACGGCGTCCCTTAAATCAAGAGCAGGGATGTTCCAAGTCTAGCCATCTGTCCATTAGAAACAACGCTGGCTCTTGGCTCAGCCTGCCGTCTTGCCAGTCCACTCAAATCTCATTCCCACCACGAGAAAGGAGCGGCCAATTGATCCCAGCTTGCTCGGAAAGGATGCCAAGCTAACTACATCTTCAGTTGTGATAAGGGCAGCCGAGCTTTAGCTTCGCATTCTATTAAATCTGTTCCGTTTTTACTTTGGCAAAGCGGCCTAATTGTCTCTTTGAAAAATAATGCATGACTCTTCCTCCCTTCTCCAAGAAAGGCATGAGGTAGAACAGCAGGCCACTTAGGCGTCAGGCTGTTTGCAATTATGGAGAGCTCATTGGATTTGGAGGAGATGGGAAGGCCAGGATTGTGAATGAGTGAAACTGGTTAGGCTGAAATGTTGTTGTTGTTGTTGTTGTGTGCCTTTGAGTCATTTCTGACTTACAGACACCCTAAGGTGAACCTATTGTGGAGTTTTCTTAGCAGGTTTCTTCGGAGGGGGTTGCCATTGCCATCCTCTGAGATTGGGAGAGAGTGACTTGCCCAAGGTTACCCAGTGAATTTGAATGGCTGTGCTGGGAATCGAACCCTGGTCCCCAGAGTCGTAGCCCAACACTCAAATCACTATACCATGCCTGCCTTACCATCACACCCTTCAGTTCATAGTAATATTTAACTAGTTTTCTTAGTGATATTGGAGGGATACTTTGGTTTGCCATTGCCATCCTCTGTCACTGTGCCATGATGGCAATCTGTGCATAACTGAGCTATTAGGAACTTCTGTAAATATATTTGGAGGTCAGTGGGCTGTAGCTGTTTGAGTTTTGGACCACGACTCCGGAGACCATGGTTTGAATCCCTGCTTGGCCATGGAAAGTCATTGGATGACTTTGGGCAAGCAACATACTTAGCCTCAGATTACAGCAAAGACACACGCACCCCAAACAGGTCTCACCAAGAAAATCCCATGATACGTTCGTTTTCAGGTTCAGTCAGAATCAACTTGAAGGCAACAACAACAAATGGCAGTGCTCCTTAGAATTAATCTTGCCAAGACAAACCTGTGATAGGGTGACCATAAGTTGGAAATGACTTGAAGGCAAATCACAACACAACACCAGCAACTTTGCCGAAGGTCTCCTTAGTTTGCATCCTCTGTCGCAGGCTGTTGTGAGACACTCCTCTTTATTGCACTGATATAAAATGAAAAGGGAATGAAATCTTAAATTTTGTTGACGGCTTAAAAAATTAAATCCCTCCAGCTTTAGCAGCTGCAGGGCTCAGCATCAGTTTTCCCTTTTTGCTTTCTTTTGAGGCTCATCCTGCTTTATGTTTCAATAAGAAACCTGGTAACAACCTCCTATCCAGCTGCTTTTCCATTTAAAAGAAACCCCTCAAGGCAGGAGATGATTTCTGAGCTTCCTGAGTCTTAGTCTAGTTTAGGCATCCCAGCAAATGAATTTTTGCACCAGAAGTTACCTTTCCCTTGTCTGTAGTTCCGGTGTGACAGTTTTTGTGTGACCCAGGTGGGCCTTCCACTTCCCTTCTGGTAATCCATGAAGGCTGGCTACTTTTCCTTGTGATAGTTCAAAGTGTGGCCAACATGAGGACATCCATGCAAACCCCAAATCCCTCACTCATGTTGCCATAATCCTAGTTCATTTAAATACAGTATACAACTGTGTGAAGCTGGGGAGGGACATTAGGGACCCAGGATGCCTTGGAGGGTTGCACATCTCCTTCTGCAAAACAATTTTGCCTCCAACAACATCTTTTCTGGGGGAGGGGGGTGTCCTAGAAACCTTGTGTACCTCAAAGTTGTTTCCAGCTTATGGCAACCCCAAGGCAAACCTATCACAAGGCTTTCATGGCAAGTTTTTTTCAGAGCTGGTTTACCATTGCCATCCTCTGGGGCTGAGAGGGTATGACTTGACCAAGGTAACCCAGTGGGTTTACATATCCGAGCATGGTTTCCAGATTCATAGTCCAGTGCTCAAACTACTACACTGTGTTGGCTCTCTCCCCTTTGCCCGCTTTAAAGTCTATTGTGTTTAATGCTATGCTCTGAAGGGATATCCTTTTTTTAAAAAGTGTTTAGCTGCAATTGTTTCCAAAATAGGTTCAGAACCTTGGATAATTTCCTATCATGTTTGAATGAAAGCCCAGAATGAAAGCCCTGGTGGCACAGAAGCCATCAGCCATCATGGGCTCTTCCAAAAGGATTGCACTTACCTCCATGTTGGTCTGTTCTAGGCAGAACAAGAGAATGCAAGGGTACTTGAAAAACTAGCAAATTTAGGATGACATGTACTTCAACAGCCATTGCAGGAACTGAGTTGGAGCCCATGAATGTTTGAGCTGTAATAAACCAAACCATCCTGAACACATCTTGATCTCATCTGCATTTGGAAGCTAAGTGTGGTCACTCTTCAGAGATAACCAAGGATTTCCAGGTAGGCTAGAGGATGGTTTAAACCAAGACCTTTTAAAGAAAACACTCCTTTTAAAAATTGATCATGTGTGTGTGTGTGTGTGTGTGTGTGCGCGCGTATGTATATGTCTGGCTGCTATTACTATTTTCCATTCCTCTTACTGGAACAGCAAGGACTGTTTGGATTTAAACATATTTACTCAAACAGTTTATTGCCAGTGGTTCACTGCTAGACCAATGTCCAGGGTCAGTTGTTTCTTTTCATTCACCTTTATATTATAGCACAAGAAATGCCATTCAGAAGCAAAACCTTCAGTGGACAGAAGTTTAGCCAAAACACCTTGCTTTAAAAGAGCACTTTTTCAAAGAACAATTATTCTTTAAGCTGGCAGCCAGTACATCCAAAATGCATTTTGCTAGTCAGTCCTATATTGGTGACATCAGGGCCTTGTCATCTGGTCACTGCATTTCCTCCAGGTCCTTGTCTCCTTCCAGGTGAAAGGGATTTAAGGACTTCCAAAGGGGTTTTCTTCATTTTCTTAAGAGCTGGGTGTCAGACCTCATCGCTTCCAGCTCAGGGAGTGGGAAAGCCCTCCCTTTCAGCTGCCTTCTTGCTTGATCTTGAAAATGTCACCCTCTGTCTTTCGTGTTTAGTTAAGTGTCAGTGCTAATACATCTTATATGTAGGTAGAGGCCCTGGTGGGAAAAAAACTGCCCAAGGAAGCAAGTCAGCAAGTTCCATGGAAGTGTTAGAGCCTCTGTGCTATGCTTCCAGCCCATAAAGATTGCAAAGAATATGCCCTGTGATGCATATAACTCATATAGAGAGACTGGGATTTGAATCCTCACTCAGCCATGGAAAACCACTGGGTGCCCTTGGGCAAGTCACACTCTCTCAGTCTCAGAGGATGGCAAACGTAAACCTCCTCTGAAAAAATCTTGCCAAGAAGACCCCATAATAGGTTTGCTTTAGGGTCACCATAAGTCAGAAATGGCTTGAGGGCACAGAATGACAGTATACTGTATATAGTCATGTATAAGTCTAGAAATTTTAGTCAAGAACTTGACTCCATAAACTGGGTCGACTTATCTGCGGGACAATGTAAGTACTATACTTTAACTCTTTCCCCTTCTCTGAGTAGAGTGGTGAAAGGTAAGAGTTCAGTCCATCCAGGAGCACCCAAAAGAAGCAACAAACCCCTGTATTCTCTCCACCATGATGCCTTTTTGGTTGCTTGAGTGGGAAAATGGCAGTGCTGGCACCTCTTTGGTGCTTCACTTCAAAGGAGTGCCAAGTGAAATCGGGTTTAGGAGGATCTGAATAAGATATTTCTGTATGAAGATAGTAAAGTTTGTCTTTTACACCCTTTATTACATGCCCCAAAGTTTTACCCTTGACTTATCCATGGGTTATATCAAAATCCATAATTCTGGCCCCAAAACTTGCCCTTGACTTATACATGAGGTTGACTTATAGTTGAGTATATATGGTAGACCCATTCAATGCATTAGCTTTAGATATGACTTGACTCACCAATTACCAATTGGTTGACTGGGTCTATAGTTGGGACTAACCAACAGAAATCCAGCATTTGTCTTCTCAAGGAGGAATTTTGCCCCACACTTGTGAAGATTGCCATGAACTATGGTTTGGTGCTTGATCTTGAAATACTCCAGGTGAGAATCTAGTTTGATAGAACCATTCTCAGAAAAGCCCCCAAACCCAGCCAGTTCTATGGTATCCCTCCAAATCTTTGGAAGATGCTACATCAGAGCCGTTTCACATATTGTGAACCAGCACTGCTTTAGCGTTGATAGATAGATAAGCAAGCAAGCAAACTACACAGTTGGGGTTTGGATCCATAAAACGAAGTTACATACCTGCCGAATCAATTTTAAATGGCTGGTGGGGCTTGAATTTGTTTTTTTCTATTGAAGCACACGAGAACATGAAAGTAATATGCGCAATTTATTCAAAGTTTTTAATGCACCCCATTCAAAAAGGCCTTGAGCTACAGAAAATGACACTTTCAACAGAAGAGCAGATGTTAAAACGCCCATTAAAAACAGGAGAAAAGAGGTTATGCTTTTTAAAGTTGTGCTTTTTAATAAATCCACTCTATCCCACAATACAGCAAAAAGGCTTGGAACTAGGAACTGGGAGTCTAAAGTCCCTGCAAGACTTATTGTGTTAGCTATGGACACATATGAGAGGGTTTTAGGCACAAAGACCTGTTTGCAGCCACTGTGGCCACCATCATCCCCACCTTCCCAGATCCATCATACAGTTAGGCTGTGTCTAAGGGCTAATCTACACATAAGTGTATTATGTGAATTGCTGCAGATTTTTGCACGTTTTCATCAATACTTAATTGTTTTCATTTTCTTGCACAAATTTGCAGCTGTTTACTCGGCTGAAAATGTACAGCCTTGCAAATCCACGTAAATTGGATGAATAGCTATACATTCGATAACACATACCCTCATGGATACTCACTGATGTTTGGGTAAAAACCATGAATCCTTTTACAGCAGTTTATGAGGGGGGCCCCCACCCTCAAAAAGCCTGAATTTATCCTAATCGCATGTACCAGATTGCTGTCTATTTCATTGGAATGAAGAGTATTTCAGTTTCATTCCTCATTGTAAAAAAAAGACCCGTTTTTGCCACCAAATGCCTCCCAACAGCATCCAGGGATTGTAGGAAGCATTTCTGCTTTGTCTCTAGCACCCCGCCACAGCCATTTTAGGCCTGTGTGTGTCTGTGTATTGTGTGCTTTCAAGTCGTTTCTGCCTTAGGACAACTCTAAGGCAACCCTTGCATGGGGTTTTCTTGGCAAGATTTGTTCAGAAGAGGTGTGCCATCGCCTTCCTCTGAGGCTGAGAGCATGTGACTTGCTCAAAGTTACCTGGTGGGTTTCATAGCCAATCCAGGAACTGAACTTTGTTCTCTAGAGTTGTAGTCCAAAACTCAAACCCTTCTCTATGTGCCTTCAAAATTGCCTGTGGACTTGTGACAGCAATATAGTTTTGTGAAACATTTAGCCTTCTGTGTCAAACTACAATTCCTAGGATTCCATAGCACTGAGCCAGGGCAGTTAAAGCAGTCTCAAACTGGATTATCGTGTTCTCATTCATACACACCATTTTCAAAGCAGCTCTCTTGCCCTGAGATTCCTTCCACTGAGCTTGAGAACCAGAGGAGAAGCCAAGCCATGGGATTCTGGCTTTGCGCGAGTTTTGGTTCCTTATTCTAAGATGTCTTGTCCTAGGTCATTACTTTGGGCATAGCACACAATCGCTCAGCCTCAGAGAAAGGCAATGGCAAACCTCTTCTGAAGAAGTCCTGCCAAGAAAGCCCATGATAGGGTCACCATAAGTTGGAAATGACTTCATGGCACATAGCAGCAGCAGCTACAATAACAACATGAAACCTTTGTTGTAGGGAGCTGGGCAGGAGGGCATCTCTTTCCCTTGCCTTGTCCATGGCAAGCCTCCCAGTGGTAATGAGAAATGGATCATCATCCATTTGGAGGAAGAGCAGTGGCACATCGGTCATGGCCACAGCCTTTCCCTGCCGATGTCACGTGGTCCTCAGTAATCATTTTAAATGACAGTTCAGGATTGCCTGCAAATGCAGCAATTTTTCAGCCCCTGTCATTGTCTTTGTTACTTTCAGGCGAGTTGTTTCAAAACTCATTATGCTTGGCATTTATTTACAAGGGCTGGAAGCCGCTTGAGCTGCATGCGGAGAAATTAAAATTGATCTATGGGGACATTGGGGGGGGGGGGGGTCCCTGGGAGTGGGGAGGCTCCGCTAGAAAAATGTCAATTTTCTCTCCCAGAGTCTATTAACTAGTTTTTGATGCCAGCCAAGTATTTTATTATATATTAGATTTTTTAAAAAACCACTGTCCAAATGGTTCTGTGCAAATTGGCAGGAGATTAAAGTTGTGAGAAGAACATCGGCTAAGAGCTTAATGAACCCGAACTCGCCTTATTAATGGTGTTCTTTCTGGTGGAAGCCAAAGGAGATGGGAATGGAAGGGGGATCAGGCCCGTTGCAAGAGATGCTGAGCTTCTCAAAACTGAGAGGTGTCATGCCTCATTCCCAGGACCCAAGTTCAGACTGTGACCCAGACAGTGAAGCAAAAGGACAGGGTCTCATGCCTAGTGCCCAGGACCCAGGTTCAGACTGTGACACAGATAGGGAAACAGAAGGACAGGAGAACATGCCAGTGCTTGAGACACACACTCCCCAGCAGCCACAACAGCCAGACGTGGACTCAACAGTACCTATCACAGCAGAATGTGGGTGAGAGATGGATGGTTTGCAATGCTCAGAGCCTTTATACAGAAACGCTCATTAATCAGGCAGCTGTTATGGGAGGCTGCTAGACCATAAATAATTCTGGCAACTCCCTTGGGAGATCATTGCTGACAACCATCTATTCTGGAGGAAACAACATTTTTGTCCTCTGGCTCATGTTTCTGAAGAACCTTGGATCCTGCTAACCCCACTGTCGAACGCTCCCTTGGACTTATTGCTGTACTCTACTGGTCTGGACTGTGTGGACTTTGCGTACTAAATACACCTGACTGGTAGCTCCTGCATACGATTGGGGCTGCTTTTATCTTGCCTCTGAAGGTCTTTGCTTGTTACTGTTTTGTACTTCGTCTCCCAGAAGCCTCTGTCAGCATGGTCAGTGATGGTGGATTCTGAGGGCTGACATTCCAGCCATCTAGAGGACCAGAGGGTGAGAACTAATGATCTAGACTAAAGTCTGGAGTGGATTCACTGCTCCTTAGAAGCCTCCAGCTTCAATTGGTTTAGATAAGCTTTTCTTTCCTTCACTCCCAACCTGTGGTATGGGAGTAATGTTGTTGTTGTTGTTGTTGTTGTGTGCCTTCGTTTCCAAGCTATGGCGATCCTAAGGCAAGCCTACCACAAGGTTTTCTTGGCAAGATTTGTTCGGGGAGAGTTTTACTAGTGCGTTCCTCTGAAGCTGAGAGATAATAATAATAATAATAATAATAATAATAATAATAATAATAATAAGTTTTATTTATATACCGCTATTCCAAAGATCATAGCGGTGAACAGCAAGTAAGCTAATTAGCAAGTAAGCTAATTTGCACCCAACAGTCTGGATACTCATTTTAGCGACCTCGGAAGGATGCAAGCCTGAGTTGAGCTTGGGCCCTTTTGCTGGTCTTGAACTCGCAACCTTATGGTTTTGAGTAAATGGCTGCAGTACAGGCATTTAACCACTGCGCCACCAGGGCTCCTTGCTTAAGGTCATTCAGTGGGCTTCCATGTTTGAGTAGGGATTCCAACCCGAACCTCCACAGTCATAGACTAATGCCCAAAGCACTTCACCAAGCATATACAAGTTGAGTATCCTTTATCCAAAATGCCTGGGAGCTGAAGTGTTTTGGATTTTGGATTTATTATTTTTTGGAGTTTATAATATTTGCCTATACATAATGAGATATCTTAGATACGTGACCCAAGTCTAACCCTTATACACATAGCATGGAGGTAAAGTTATGGACAGTAGTTTTAATAATTTTGTTTATGAAACAAAGTTTGTATCCACTGAACCATCAGAAAGCAAAGGTGTCACTGTGTCAACCACCTTCATGGGGAATTTTGGATGTTGAAGTATTTTGGATTTCTGGATAAGGGATACGCAACCTGTACTGACCTAATTGACATGACTGCTGTAAAGATTATGACAAGATGATGCTCATCAAGGATTTTAGTGTTCCAAGAACTGTAATAAATTATTAAATGTCCACAAAAACGATTGACCCAGCTGCCAAAACAGATTTGTAACCACATGAGGCAGTGGGTGGTAAAGGGAGAGACACAACCAGGTTTTCTTGCCTGATTTCCATGGAAGAGCTTTTTACTACAGGCAAGGCAAGAAGTGGCTTTTAACATGCTGGGTTTAGCCCCCTGTAAGTGGAATGCTGGAAGCAACATTGCTTCAGAGAACATCCTCTTCTCCAGTTGTGGGGAAGTGCCAGGTTCTGCCGTCCTCTGCAACATTTCTGAAAAAGACTTTGCAATCAAGGCAGTGGGACTTCATGATCTAAATAAGAGGAACACTGAAAAGTCTCCTTGAGTTGAACGCTCTTAAAAACCATGCAGGGGGGTGTGCTAAAAGAGGCATGCTTTAGGGAGTGATCTATTGCACACTCAAGATATACACCTTCTAATTGGGAAAGAAAATAAAGAAGGCTATTATAAAATAACAGGCCAAAATAATGCTGCTTTGGGTCACTTTGGAGGTATGCTGTTTAAATGATGTATTCATCCTAAGAGGCCAGAAGCTGTGCCAAAGCCATGCTCCAGTTCTAAAGTCTGGAGCGCAGCTTCTGGCTTCTTAAGATGCATGTGTCATTTAAACAGCATATCTCCAAAGTGACCCAAAGCAGCTTCATTTTGGTCTTCTGTTTGGGCCCTCAGTTGGATAAAATGCATCATATGAAGCATCCGTGGGTCCAATATTGAAACCCAAATGAGCTTTACTCAAATAATCCAGCCAGCATATTATCCTGTACAGTGAGGTTTTGTATGGAATCTTGGCTCGTGTGTTGGTTTGGTTTAGGAAGGTCTGAGGTGCCAATTTGTGTGTGTGTGTGTGTGTGTGTGTGTGTGTGTGTGTGTGATTGTATACCTTCAAGTCACCTGTCATTGTATGGTGACCCCATGAATTGCATAGGGTTTTCTTAGGCAAGGTTTTGCCAACTCCTTTCTCTGGAAGTCAACAGCACCTGGTATTCTTTGATGGTCTACCATTCAAGTACTAACCAGGGCCAACCCTGCTTAACTTCCAATACCAGTTGGGATCTGATGCACTTAGGGTATTTAGGTGAAACCTCTGTGCGTGTATGTGGCTTCAAGTTGCCTATTGCCTTATGGTGACCCCATGAATTTTTCATAGGGTTTTCTTAGGCTAGGAATACTCAACTTTCAAAGGCAGAAGTATTTTTGAATGTGTTTTGAACAGTTTTAACTCTGTGCTTTTAACAGAACTGTTTAATTTTTAAACACTTTTCTGTAATGAGATTTTTAGCTGCTTTTTGTTTTAATTTGTTCTTTGATTCCATGTTGGGAAAAATGTGGGCTAGACATAAAATAAAATATAAAGTGGTTTCAAAGTGCCGTAGCTGCATAGTGCACCTTCAGTCTCCACTCCCTCCAACCCTGGGTTTGCATTAATGGTTTTAGATGCTTCCTTCAAGTCACCTGTCCACTTATGGCAACCCCATGGTTTTCCTAGGGTTTTCTTAGGCAAAGAATACTTAAGCATTGGTTTGCCCGCTCCGTTCTCTGAAAAGAGATGCATTTGCAATCTGCCAGTCATGTACTAACTGGGGATCACCCTGCTTACAAAACATGAACGGTTTTGTTTTATCATTTGCTACACCAGGTGCTGTAGACTACATTGCAGAGGAAGGAACTGGCAAAGCCACCTCTGCATATTCCTTGCCTAAGAAAACCCTCTGAAATTCATGGGGTCGTCAGAAGTCAATCGGTGACCTGAAGACACACAGACATATACACTTTGCCTTTTAGAGGTGAATGCATGTGGGAGTGACCCTGGAGAAGGTCTGGATTTCCAGCGGGATTGATAGTTGATCCTTCCAATGCCACTTAGGTCTTTCTAGGTCATAACCAGCCCTTCGAATTGTGTGCAGAAGCCAACAGAAAGCCAGTAAGGTCTTTCTGGGTTCATGGGAACACATTCTCTCCCAGCCTCGCTGCTTCACGCCTTCAACTAATTGGGAGTATTTGTGAGCGGATGCCATCTGTGACTCTATTTGCAAGGCCAGCTTAGACCATAAGCTTGACGGAGACTTACCTCCTCTTGTGAGTTGCCTGTGCCCCATCTGGTTCCCAGTAGCCATTGACTCAGACTCGGATTTGATTCTTCAGGCTGATGCTTTGTGTTAAGCCAAATCACGGGTGGGCTTACATTTGCCCAGGCTCAATCCTTATCCTATATGCAGACAGTGCCCCTTTATTTGATATTAACCCCGAGGAAATGAGTGTCAATCCACACTGTGTGGACCTCTCACACAAATGTGTATTTGTCAAGTGCACATGCACCTTTTTGCTGCTGATTTATGGCAACCCTGTGAATTTCTTTGGGTTTTCTTAGGCAAGGAATACTAAGAAGTTGTTCGCCATTGTATTCCTTTGAAATATAGTACGGTGTAGTGGTCCAAGTGTTGGATTAGGATTCTGGAGATCAGGATTACATCATCTCTGGTGGCTTCCATGGTTTTGGAATGATGGATCCACTCTGGGTTTCGGTGTGAACTTTACAGGGACAGTCCAAGAGCCTGGGAGATTGTTCCCAAAATGAGCTCTGTGCCGTGGACAGCACTTTTAGCGCTACAGTATTCCAGGGAAACATGCGATCTGGAAAGAAAGACAGATAAGTCTTTATCACTCTTCTATAATGTTTGGACACAGAATAAGCCTACATAGTTGGTCAGCGGTTTGGTTTAACGCATAGTTGAATGTTGTGTGCTCCTCCAAATGTGGAGAAACTCCCAACTCCCAGCAGCCAGCATGATAGACTGGAAGTTCTGTTTGTCCCAATGCTTCTACTAGTATTGAGGCATGCAGACAGGTGCTGTCCAACAACATCTGGAGGGACACCATTTGCACATATGGTTTTGTTATTGTTATTGTTGTGTGTTTTCAAGTCGATTCTGACTTACGGTGACCCTATCACAGGGTTTTCTCGATAAGATTTGTTCAGATGAAATTTTGCCGTTGTCCTCTCCTGAGGCTGAGAGTGTGTGACTTGTGGGTTTCATGTCGAAACTGGGAATTGAACCCTGGTCTCCATTGTCATAGTCCAACATTCAAACCGCTGCACCACACTGACTCAGGGCAAACAAAAAAAGGTGCCTTCTTCTCCCCTCCCTTGTTGGATTCTGAAGAGATATAGCCAAAGGTCTTGTTGGCAATGGCCCATTTGTTTTTGCTGCCCAGAGGCAAGCGAGGAAACTTGAATGGCTGCCAACAGAACACTGATTCACAGCCCTGAGCCTAAACAGTTCTTTGTTAGTCTGGAGCCTTCACATACCAATTTTCAGTTCTTTCCCCAAACACTTAAATCTGACCAGTTGAAGAGCCAACCCATTAAGTATACTCAGTTCGGAAGTCTCCTGACTCTAAAGCCCATTGTGTTGTGCGCGGGTGTCTAAAGTAACAAGTCTTCTCACCCTGCCGCATCTGATCTTTACGTGGACGGTTATTGGCAGACCTCATTTTGGCTCATCCAAGCTGGTTTGGAAACCATTCTGTCCTTTAACAATCTCAGTGGTGGGAAGACTCCCTTTAAAGGGTTGTTGAAAGGGAAGAACTGGACACTGGACAAAGTGTTTCCATCACCAGCATCAGCAGCAGCATTAACACCCAACAGAGATGAAAAATTTCCAAAAATGTTAAAGCTATGGGAGAGTCTGGACATTTTTTTCCCCATGAAAAGGAATGGAAATCTTTGGAAAAATTGAAAATTAAATATTTTGTTTGTTATTGTTGTGTACATTCAAGCTGTTTCCAACTCATGGTCACCCTAAGGTGAGCCTATCATTGGGTTTGCTTGGCACCATTTGTTCAGAGGAGGCTTGCCATTGACTTCCCCTGAGGCTGAGAGTATGTGACATGCCCAAAGTCATCCAGTGGGTTTCATGGCTGAGCGGGGAATTGAACCCTGCGCTCCAGAGTTGTAGTCTAACACTCAAACCACTACGTCATGTTGGATCTTGCTTTGCATCACTACGTTATAAAATACAACTCCCATAATCCTGTATCTAGGCTGGCTGGGGGATTCTGGGAGTTGTCTTCAAAAAGGTACCATTTTGAAGACGTGGTTTTGCATTGGTGTTTTGCATCGATACACAAATGCAAACCCGGGTACTTTTTTGGAATACCAGAATGCCTCAGTTGGAGATTAGGGGAGTTGCATACCAAAGAAGTAACATTTCCAAGCCCTGGGTCTGCACTCATGCATTGATGCAAAACAGCAGACTGCTCAAACCACTATGCCACAATGGTACTCTCGTCTCATTATGTATGTATATGCAGGTATTCCAAAACCTAAATCCAAATCCAAAACACTTCTGGTCCCAAGCATTTCGGATAAGGGAGATTCAACTTGTCCCGTCCTGCGGCTTAGAAAGCACGGACAGTCATTGGCATATTCTGCTCAGAGTGGCCAATTTTCATCCTGTTGATGCCGTCTATTCCTCGCTATGTCCGGCGATCATCTGCCAACACGGCCTCGGTTTCCTGCTGGCTCGCGTCCGTTCCCTTCCAGGAAATGATGTCACCCGCTGGCTTTGTATTTTTAGCCAATGGGAAGCATGTGTTTTGTTAATTGTGGAAGTATTTTTAGCTGAGAAAGTAGCCGCGCGTGTGTCCCTGTGTGGGAGAGAGCAACGGTGCTTTGATTCAACTAATTTAACAAATAGTGCTAATTGTATTTAATTAGCAGTTCCTTAATCTAAGCAAACATATGGCCAGATGGAGAGGTTGAGAGAGTCCTTTGCTTTATTTCAATTATTGTTGTTCGCCTGTTTTTCCCCCCACCTTTTTTCTTTGTTTTTGTGCATCGTATTTGAAAAAGCCAAAGACTGTCTATCAAGGGGATGGGTCAGATTTTGCTCCTACAATGCTTCCTCAGGGGCCAGCTGGTTTGCATTTGTTTCCCTACAGCAGAGTGTCTTAAAGTGTGTGGGCACTACACAACCGTAGCAGTTTCGTACCACTTGAAGAACTTCATATCTGTTTCCCTGGCTGGAAGCTCCTGGTTTCTTCCTCTCCATCCCTTGTGGGAATCCCCTCTGTCTTGTGTGATCATGGGCCATGTGTCCTTGGTGCTCCCTTCACAGTTGTTAAGCCTTGTGTAACCTCTGTGTTTGTTCCCACAGTTGACCTTCCTTCCCCTTACTGACCTCCTTTCCCTTCATCTCTGTTCTCTTTATCCTCACAAAAACCAATAGACCTTCTCCTTTAAGCAGGCTTTGATGCATAACTGGGTCTGCTGTTTTAATATGCATTGTGCATTTTTAAGTGTTTTGAATTTTTTGCATGGGGTTATCAATGACACCTTGATCTAGCCTAGAGATTCCCAAAGTTTGGTCATCCAAGTGTTTTGGTCTTCAGCTCTCAGAAGCCCCAGCCAGATTGGTCAACAGTCTGACTTCTGGGAGCTGAAGTCCAAAACATCTGGAGAACCATAGTTTGAACATCAGTCATCTAGAGTAAGATGGGATCACCATCAAAGCATCTCCGACAGATGGGCATCCAGCCTCTGTTTAAAGACCTCCAAGGAAACAGAATCATAGAATTGTGGAACAGAATCATAGAATTGTAGTTCAAAAGCCTCACCCCCAAATAACTATTATCAGGGTTGGAAAGTAACTTGATGCATCACTCAAAACTGATTCTCACTATCTTCTGAACAAATATTTAGTTTCTCAATTGTGGGAGCAGACCATTAAGAGGTGATAGGATGGTCATTTTCACATATTTGAAAGGCTGCCACATAAATGATGGAGCACATCTGTTTTCTGTTGCTCCATATGATCGAATACGAACCAGTATTTTCAGACTTAGAAGAAACATTAGAAAGACGTTCCTGAGCACAAGATGTTCAGCTGTGGAACACACTGTCTTGGAAGGCAGTGGAGTATTTTATTGATCGTACTTTTGAAGCCAAGGGTAGATGATTGGCAGTTTAGGGGGGTTGAGTAGAAGAATTCTTGCATTGACATATCTGTTATGTATCTTCAAGTTACGGCAATCCTAAGGTGAACATCTCATGGGGTTTTCTTGGCAAGATTTGCTCAGAGTGGGTTTGCTGTTAATTTCCTCTGATGCTACAAGAACATGAGAATAGGTTTCCAAGGCTGAGCGAGAATTTGAACCCTGGTTTCCCAGAGTTTTAGTCTAACACTCAAACCACTACACCACATCAGTTTGCATTGGTGTATGCTGGACTAGATTAGATTTGTTTTTCTGTTGTTCCAGAGAATAGAATCTGAGCCAATATGTTCATACAGGAGCTAGCATGGCATAGTAGTTTGAGTGTTGGACTACAACTTTGGAGACCAGGATTCGATTCCCAGCTTGGCCATGAAACTCCTGGGTGACCATGGACAAGTCACATGCTCTCAGCCTCAGGGAAAGGCAAAGGCAAACCTCCTCTGAACAAATCTTGCCAAGAGGACTCCATGATAGAGTCACCTTAGAGTCACTATAAGTCAAAAACGACTTGAAGTCATAACAATATTTGGATTGACCAGAGATGTTTGAAAGTGCTTCCTGAAAGGTTCAGGCTATTCAGCTGTGAAACAGATTGTCTAGGAAGGTGGTGGAATCTCCTTTAAAACAAGGCTGGACAGTTGTTAATCCAGGATGCTTTAGTAGTTGAATTCCTGCATTGGCAAGTGGCTGGACTACATGACCTTTGTGGACCCTTCCAGCTACTTCATGACTACTTGATTCTGTAAAGACCTAGAGCCAATGGTTTGGAATAATCCCAGATCCTGCTGAGCTGCCACAGTAATTTCGCCAATGTTCTCTGTTTATCTGATGACTTTCTAGGACAGGGCAGGATACGCCATTGTAATGCAATATCGTTGTGCCTTATTTTTATCTATTCGTATCTTGCAGTTTCTCTTTCCCTTCTGTTGCTGTGCAGTTTTGTTTTTTCCATCAAGTTTCCTGGGCACAGTCATTCTTCAGAAGCAAGCTGTTTGTATGTGAGAGATATACGAAGGGAGGTGCCTAGATTTGGAGAGAGAAGAGGCAGAATTTGGCTTTTCTTCCTGGCAGCACTTGAAAACCTTCTTATCCATCAGATGTGTTTATTATGCTCATCTTAGGAATCGAAATGAGAGATCGGATGCAGTGTGTGATCAAGGGAGAGGAGCTGGAGCTGAGTTATGCCTGGCCTTCTCCAGTTTATTTTATTGAATTAAAGCTTTGAAAGCAAAGGGTGTGTCTCTATGTCTGTATGCACAAAGACAGTTAGGCTTTATCCTCCTTTGTATTGAAAATAATCTCCTTGAAGATTTCTGCCCTTAGATGCCAAAAGCAATACCTCCCATTGTGTCAGCAGCACAAACTCTGAACAACTGAGTTTTCTTCTTCTTCTTAATGCTGTGCTAGATGGCAATGGCAAACCTGCTCTGAACAACTCTGGCCAAGAAAACCCATGATACACCTTAGGGTTGCCATAAGTCGGAAACGACTTGGAGGCACACAACAACAACAGCATTCCAAAACATGGTGGTTCTTGCACTCCTCCATCAAGTGTTGCGCTTGTGGTCCCTTCTCTCTGTGTGTTTGAGACCCAGAAAATGAGAGAAGTGGGCTGTGTGTTGGTCAGATGACCCACTGAAATCAATGCGTCTAAGTCCAGTTCATTTTAATGAGTCTATACTAGTTGGGATTAAAATTAGATATAGATTGTATGATTATAAGTTTTCAGGGCTCGGTTCTTCCAGTGCTACTTTTGCTGAGAATGAGAAGCTCGAAATAGATTAAGACCTAGCGGTGTTGTTTTTGATATCCCAAAATGAGGTCTTTGATATCCATCTTAGACATCAGCCAACCTAGTTTTGCTTTCTTTGCTTTGATGATGAGAGAAATTGGGACTCCCTACATTCAGAATTCAGATACAGATGACGGAGGGTGTCCACCCACTTCCTTGGTTGCAGAACATGGCTGATTTTTAAAATGCAGATTCATTATGATGTGACACTGAAATGCACAAGCGAGATGAAGTGGGTGACCCTGCCTGGCTGACAGCCTGCCGGATTTCGAGGCCTCTCTCTCTTAATTAGGATTGTTAGGAAAGCCATCACGGTTAAGGGAACTTGACTTGTTGACCCTTGGCAGTGGCTCATGTCAGGCTAAATTACCTTCCTCTGCAACTGATCTGCTTTTGCATCTTCGGAACTTTGGAGCTTGGATACACATTACTCGCAGGGTCTGTGTTCCTCTCCAGAAGGGATGCGGGATTCTTGTAAACAGACCGCCAAGGTTACCAGTCCATAGAAAGGTTTTAGTACATGTCCTCTTGTATCATAGTTAGTCATGGGGGGTTGCAAATTGCCACACTGTGAGGGGCATCATTAGGGGGTTGCAGGGAGTGTGGACCACATTGGGTGACATCTTAGAAGGGGTTGTCACCCAGTGTGCAGGTGAAAAGGGGTGCCAGGTATGGCAATTTTGCTGGCTAGGCAGGAAAGTGGATCTTCTTCCTCTCCTGCTTGCTCACAAACTCCACCAGACCTGGAAAGGCTGGTAAGAAGGAGTGTTGAAGTTATGGGTCTGGAAGCTCTGCTGCCCAGGTGGCTGAGTCTCCCTCGCAAGGGAGGTTTCTTGCCTCACATGCCACCCTCATCTCTGATCTCTGGGCTGCATTTTGTTGGGTCTGAGTTTCTTGAGAGCAGTGCTTTCTAAACTCACCTTCATTGCTCCTTTGCAGAAAGGAACCAGGGCATCCCGTATTGAGACACTCCCCCGAGTGCAAAGCAAAACAGTATTCTGCAGGGGAGGGTACTTCCAATGGATCCTGGGATGGTTCACTACCCTGACCTTCCCATGGAGAAGCATAATTCCACAGCTCCTGATGCAGTAGAAATATTTGTCATTAAGAAAGGCTGCTTGTCCTTTTCTCCTTCCAAGGAAATTCTAGATGGGGACACACTATGCCAGTGCATGGAGTGTGTTAGCTGTAGGACTCACAGCAGAAGCCAGTGTGGGGTAGTGCTTTGAGTAACCCTGTGATAGGTTTGCTTTTGAGTCGCCATAAATCCGAAACAACGTGAAGGCACACAGCGACAACATAACTTTATTTATATTTCCTTCTGTGATCATGTTTTGAGACTGCTTTGTAGACCACATGGTTGGCAGAGTGCACCTGTCTGTCTAGTGTTTCACTCTGGCCAAGGAAAACAAGCATGTCATAGAGACATACAATCATAGAGGAGGAAGGTGCCTCATGGGCCATGTAGTCCAACACCCTGCACAGTGCAAGATCTCTAGCTGAATCCCCAGCATTGGGATCCTCGGTTATACTTTCCCCTCATCCTCATATCTACCCATCTCAGTTGAGTGAAGAAGAGCTTTGAAGCCAGGAACACCACAACTATCTGTGACCGAGTGTGTTCAGACTAGAGTCCTCTTTTGTCAGAGGCTGCATCTGCACTGCAGAATTAATGCAATTTGACATCACTTGAACTGACATGGCTCAGTGCTATGGAATTCTGGGAATTATAGTTAAGGCATTGGCACTCTCTAACAGAGAAGGCTCAATGGCTCACAAAACTACAGCAACCAGAATTCTATAGCATTGAGCCATGGCAGTTAAAGCAGTGTCAATCTGGATTACTTATGCAGTGCGGATGTAGCCAGAGACAGGGATTACAAGCATGCAACATCAGGCCCTGGGATTGGCAGGTGTTACAAACCATCTGGATTGTAGGTTTGAGGGAAAGACAGAACTGAAGCTAAAAGGGTGACAATGGAAGAGAGAGGGTCCTCTTAATTTTGCATGCCATGGTTTTCAGAAGATGCTTTTGTGTTTTCTCCCAGATCTGGCCGTCTTGCCACCTGCTGGTTTGTCATATGGGAAGATGGCTTCCCTTCTGCCAGTCTTCTTTCTGCCATTATAATCTTAACAGGATGAATATTTTATTACAAGGAAGAGTTTGCTTCTGCAAGGCTGATCCTCTGAGATCTTTTCTGCTTTTTAGCAAATAAATTTAGCATCATTTGCTCTTTTTTTGCACTTGGTGTCCCAAAAGGAGGAACTGCATAATGCATGCTTTCCTCCTTCCCCTTCTTTCCTTCCTTCCTCCTACAAAATGAGCATCTCTCCCTCTCTTCTTCCTCCTTCCAAAATGAAACCCCCGCTGCATCAAAACCGCTGGGCGAGAATGCATTAAAACTGCTGGGCAAACACTACGAAAGCGCTAAAGTGCTTCTCTTGTCTAAATGCCATGACAATATTACGGCTTTCAAAGCTTTGCCCCAGAGATCTCAGGAAACAGAGAGGCATGGTGTGTTTTAACTATTTCTGGGGACTCCCGGTTCATATTAACTCATTTCTACTCCAAAGACTCATTCTTTTGATCGCAAATGTGTTAAAAGGTCTGGAAACCATGCCCTATGAGAGGTGGCTTAGGGAGCTGGGTATGTTTACCCTGGAGAAAGAAAAAGTTCAGAGGTGATATGACAGCTATGTTTAAATATTTGAAAGAGTGTCATATTGAAGATGGAGGAAGCTTGTTTCTCTGAAGATGCCAGCCACAGATGCTGGCGGAACATCAGGAATAAACTCTTCTAGAACATGGCCACAGAGCCCGAAAAACCCACAAAAAACTATGGATGCCGGCCGTGAGAGCCTTCGACTTCATGATGGCATTTGAGCTGAAGGTACTGCAAGATGAGTTTTTGGCATTCTGCATCCAAATTTTCCCTTCATCTCGGATTGTTTTAATGAAGTCTTTTAATGATTTAACTTATGCTTTACTGTTGTTCTGTTGATTTTATTAGGTTGTATATGTCAGGAAAGAGTGGATAGTGGGATTTAGTCATATTGTATGTTTTTATTGTGGTTGTATGCTGCCTCGATCCTGTTGGAGAGGCGGGATAAAAATAACATTTTATTGTTGTTATTATTAAATGATGTAGAGAGATTTTGTAGCACCTTTGAGACTAACTGAAAGAAAGAAGTTGGCAGCATGAGCTTTCTGGGACTAAAGTCTACTTCCTCAGATGCATTTGGTGCAGTGAAAGCCAAGGACAGGTGAACCCTGGAGTGGAAGCCAAGGACAGGTGAACCCTGGTCTCCAGAGTCATATTATATGATGATGATGATGATGGTGATGGTGATGGTGGTGATGATGATGATGATGATGGTGATGATGATGATGATATAATACCAAGGTGCTGAACAAATTTGGTCCCTTGGATAGCGCAATTAGATTCTGTACTAAACTCAAGACTAGGTTTGCTGCCCCCCTGACATGGGAATTGCCATTGAACTGCATCCTGCCATTCTGCTTTTTTCTGTTGGATGCCTGCCATCTACACTGGCAAACAGCAGGATGAATAGGGAATGTTTCCCAACAGCTTATTGATTTGCAATTGATCCTGCCCCTCTCCATAAGGAAAACTGTCTGATTCTCCTCCTCATGTGTGACTGTCCCCCGTCCCCCCCGCCATCACTTGCTTTCTCAATCTTGCTACCTCCAGACAGCGCAAGCAAAAACCCCATGCTCAGTGGGGACTGGTTTGGCGCGATGCTTATGTATTATTCAGCTGATATAATGCATATTCTGCTGCTCCAGTTGTACAGGGCAATGGAGGGAAGAGTGATACTGAGAATAATTTCAAGACCATTGGTGTTAGTAGGCCAGGCAGACCCCAAGCCTCATTATAAATATTGCCATTCCAAAAGCCTATGCGCCTGATGTGTTCTGGGGAATGTCTGTCATTTTTAGGAATGCTTGTTTTCTGGGAATTCTTGCCATAATAAGCAGGAGAAAAGAGTTTATTACACGGGAGGCTAAGTGCCTAAGTCCCATCCAGAAATGGCATTTAAATCCTGGAAAAATCCCACAAAAGTGGGATCGTTTTCAAACGCATCGGGAGCATTGAGCATTAACATGAAAATAACCCGCACAGAAAGTGGGCAAAATTGGCTGCTTTTTACTTTCAGGAGCAGCCAATTCTGTCTACTTTCTGTGCAGGTTAATGCCGGATTAATGCTCAGTGGCCCCCAACATCATGTGAAAAATGATCCTGCTTTTGTGGGATTTGTCCACTTTCTGTGCGCATTAATGCACGACGTCGTGTGAAAATGATCCCACTTTTGCTGGATTTTCCCATTTTAAATTCCGTTTCTGCACAAGGTAAACCGTGTGTGATAAACTCCAAACAAACTGTAGACAAAAGGTTGCTTCCATTTAAAAAAATGTGTGAAGGTAGAGTTCAGTATGGCATAGGGGTTTGAGCATTGGACTGTGACTCTGACATAGGGATTTGAGCGTATGGACTTTGACCAGGGATCGAATACCTGTTTGGCCATGAAACCCACTGGGTGATCATGGGCAAGTCACATGCTCTCAGCCACAGGTGAAGGCAATGGCAAACTTCCCCTGAACAAGTCTTGTGAAGAAAACCCCATGATAGGTTTGCCTTAGAGTCTCCATAAGTCAGAAATGACTTGAAGGTGCACAACACACACAGAGAATTCTGTCTTAATTCCAAAACTCTCTGTCTAGGAGTGAGGAATGGGTGCTGAAAGAGGCAAAAGAGGGTCGTAATAAACCCCGCTACAAAATATTAATGGTGTGAGCCTATGCATGGTGACTGAGATACTCCGTGAACATTGCTTTGCGTGTGACGTTTTGCATTGATTTTGCTATGCTACCTTAGCATTGAACAGAAATAGGAAGCAATAACATTTACATTTCTATAGCGCTTCATAGTGAACTTAGCACTCTCTCAGTGGTTTACAATCTGTAAGCCAATTGCCCTCAACAAATATTCATTTTACTGACCTATGAAAGGATGGAAGACTGAGTCCACCTGGAGCCCTCTGGGATCGAACACACAATATTGTGGCTGCAGTATGGGCATTTAACCGCTGCACCACCGGGGCTCCTTAACAGCAATGTTGTGAACTGAGTGCACACCTGAATGTGCAGCCAGATGTGCTTGCATGTACAGATAACGCCATATGTGCCACTCCACTTCTCACAACTTTGAATCAGATGTGGATGTTCGGCTTCAGGGGGAGATGTCTAGCCACTTTTGTCAGGGAACCTACAGATGTGTGAGACATCAACAGGATTCCAGTCCCCATCTACTCTGAAGGAAGTCTCATTGAATTCAATAGGTTTCCTTCCCAGCAAGTATGTTATTGCAACTTTAATGAACTACATAATATCATAAATTCTACCCCTACAATGGAGCAATAGTTATCACATTTTAACTCTCTACACGTCTTGGTTTTTGACCCCAGAATCCCAGATGCTCATTAGCTGTGCAAGATGCAGTTTCTGGAAACTGAGACCCGAAATATCTGGATAACTAAAGGCTAAGAACTGCTGCGTTCCCTCTTTTCCTCCTTCCTTCCTTCTCTTTTTGTGACCCCCTGCTGCACCGCTATGGGATTGTGATGGATAGGATCCTGATGGCGCCATGGGAGGGCAGATGGATGTGACACATTAGATTATATAGCTATGTACGCAGGGCCTGCTTGTTTGCTTGCTTTGATCTGAAAAGGAGCAAGGAGGATTTTCTTGAAACAAAAATGAGTGCGGAGAAGAAAGGCTTTCTATTTACAGATCACAGAATGTCGGGGGCCGGGATTTTAAAAAATTGGATGGGGAAGAAATTAATACACATATATGCATATCCCTTTGGGGTACATTGAAGTCTTTGCACATATGCTGTTACCACCTTTACTGAAATGGGAGCAAATACCCTTGGAAGATATTTTTAGTTGCAACATATTCATACCCTTGTGGCAGCGGGTGTTTAAAAGATCTATCTATCCATCCATCTATCTATCTGGAGATTTTGACATGAGGAGTCCGTCTCTCCTCCCAAATGAGATCACGCCATTTTTAGAATCCGATTTGGACATCAGCTCTGATTTTATATGCTGTTTATTCCGGCGCCGATAATTAATAATTAACATGCCAAGCGTGCTTCTGAATGGTTTTAATTGGCAGGAGGAATTTGCTTGTTCCGTCTGCTGGGCCTTTGGTGGTTTCGTTTTCCTAATGGCAGTCACCTTTGATCTCCAAATTAAATGTCAAGTTATTTCCCAGGAAACCTGTAAGATGCAAACCCCATTTTAAAAAACGAGAGAAAGAGAGACGCACGCAAGCGAATTTAAAAGAGCTGTATGATCCTAATTGGTTTGCTTTTGTACGAAAACACTTTTAGAGCATCCTTCTTGGTTGAAATGTGTTATTTGTTGACTTGGAATCACCGTTCCCCCCTCCCTCTCTTTGCAATGCAGCAACTTATTCCAACTCTTAAAATATAGCAAGGAGAAAGGAGAAGCAAGCTGGTAGTTTATATATATATATATATATGGATAAATCAGATTTAGCTGCTGTATACCTCGGTGTTTCTATGGAAACCAGTTTTTAAAACTAAGGCGAGACAGCTTGGAAGAAGCATGTGTCCAAGTGTAGCAACGTTTGGAGAAGACCCGGCGATGGGTTCGGAAACGACTTGAAGGCACCCAACGCAAACAGAGCAACATTAGGGCCTATGTATGTGAACAGAAGCAAAATGAATGGGAGGCTAGTTGGAGCCGGCAATGTGTTTATAAGGTTAGAGGCCAGTTGGAAGCTTTCCTACCAGCAAAAAATGCTGGACATTTAAAAGACTCGTATATTTAAAGATCTGATCTACAGATACTAAACGCCAGCGCTGCCAAAGATAACAAAATGATCTCTGCCCCAGAAATCTTTTCCTTGAATTGGGAGGGGATAAAAAAAATCCCCTTCCTTTCTATGGCTTTGGATTTCCTTTTTTTATTCTTCCTCCCGTAATCTCCTCTGATAACCCTTCAAAAAGGAGAGGACCTCGCTTTGCTTTCTTTTGGGATTCCTCCTTGGAACTCACATTTTCTATACGTGATTTTTGCAGCAGCTTAACCCTTTGGTGTGTGTTGTTTGCTTTCAAGTAATTTCCGACTTATGGCGAAGCTATCATAGGGGTTTCTTGGCAGGTTTCTTCAGAGGGGATTTGCCATTGCCTTCCCCTGAGGCTGAGACAGTGTGACTTGTCCAGCGTCAAGCAGTGGGTTTTCATGGCCATGCAGGGGTTCAAACTACTCTCCAGAGCCAGAGTCCAATGCTCAAACCACTACATCGCTACTCGGTGCTCATGATGTAGTGGTTTGAGCATCGATGTAGTAATGTAGTGCATTGAGCGGTGTAGTGATTCATCCTTGCCCTCTAATAAACAATGCTGATGCATGAAAGCAACATCCAAAATCCATCTTGTAGCGAGAACTTTTATTAGGACAACTGGACAGTGCAACATTATGATGCCAGCTTTTGCAACTCACAGGCTTCTTCATCAGGCGACGATGGTAAAATAGCGTGCAGAGGGAGGGAAGTGGTGTCATCGGGATCATGTTGCTCATATCTTTGCTTTGGGATGTTGTGCAGGAAGCGCGTGTAGACAAAAGTCGAGACACACATACACCCACACAGCCAAGAACTGACTGGGGACTTCATGTTTGTCTTTATATCCCGCCTTCCAGTACAGGGACTCAAGGCGGCTTACAAATCTAAAACAGTCCAAGTTAAAACACTATAAATTATTCAAAATATGTGTTTAAAAAATGATTAAACAATTTAAACCATTAAAAACATGACACTGTTAAAATGTAAAGTTTAAAACTCTTTTTATTGTTATTTTGATATTATAAGAATTATTATATAATCCAGTTTGACGCCACTTCAACTGCCATAGTGTAATGCTATGGGATTCTGGGAATTGTGGTTTCTTGTGGCACCACAGCTCTCTGACAGAGAAGGCTTAGATGCCTTTCACAACTGCACCGTAAACAATGTGCACCTCAAACAATGCTGAATACAATCCGCATAGCGGCCGCTGTCTGAAGTTTGGGACCTGACATTTGACGGAGACACTTCCTCTGCGCTGGAGGCAAAGAATTTTGTGTCTTAAGTGCATGCAACAACAATAAAACAGTTGTATCCAGGCAGTGTTTGCTTCAGGGCAGCAGGTTCTCTGCAACACAAAGCATATTGATTTTTTTTTAAACATCCTTGTCTTTCACAGCGGGGAAGTTGCTGTGTATTTTCAAAGCACTGGTGGGTAATTCCATCCGGTGAGATGTCTGCTACACGAACTGAAATGAGCCCAAATCTGCTGGTGCGTTGCACTCCCCAAACATTTCCCAGGTGGCCAATTTTAAGTACCAGCCGCTGAGCCGAAGCACGGGTTTGAATCACAGGAGACCCTTAACTGGGGGAGAACAGGCACTTGAGTTGGAAAAGGTTGCCCAGAGGTGATGATAGAGATGCCTCCTGAATTGAAAAGAGGGATAGTGGGCAGTTCCCTCTGTGCCTCTGGTTACATCTGCACCATAATTGATGAAGAGGATTGTAAAATGGAGATCTGTAACTGGCAAGGGCATCATTAGGGGCATGTGGGGAGTATGGATCGCACCAGGTGACATCCTAAGGAGGGTGACACCACTTCTCCCCAAACCTTTTTGGTATCACTGGGTTGGGATAGTTTTTTGTGGGTTTATCGGGCTATTTAGCCATGCTCTGGAAGACTTTGTTCCTATTTTAAAAATTCTTTTAAAATTGTTTTCAAAACATCACATTATACCAATTTTTCACTTTAACCAGATGACACAGTGTACATGTAAGTGTATTTAGACTGTGTGCATGCTGTCCTTGTTGTGTGCCTTCAAGTCGTTTCCATTTTATGGCGACTGTAAGGTGAACTTATCATGGGATTTTGTGGCAGTTTTCTTCAAAGGGGGTTTGCCATTGCCATCGTCTGAGGCTAAGAGAGTGTGACTTGCCCAAGATCACCCAGCAGGTTTACATGGCTGAGCCAAGATTTGAACCATGCTCTCCAGAGTCATAGTCCAATGCTCAAACCACTATACTACAGATGATGTTGTTATCTAAAGGTATAATTTTAATTTTGCTACTTGTCTTATGTCACAATTATTGCCATTTATATTCAGTGACATATGGGGATTATGATTTCTGAGTAACATTAGTACAAAAAACATCACTAAGGATTCTGTATGGGGTTGTATTGGAGCAGGTCAATGAGGGGGGTGACACCATGAGTTACCACACTGGGTGACACCAACCCTAGTGATGCCATTTGTAACTGGTAAAGCATATACCCTTGATCTAATGTAATAATACATATTACACGATCTGACCAAAATAATACCCTTTTGAGGTTTTTCTGTTCACCCGTGAGGCTAGCCTGTGTTTAATATATGTGATTAAAAGCAATGGGACTTTCCCAAAGTCATTGACTTTCATTGACAGAGCCTTCAGCAGTGGTTGACTCCGCTGTCCTTCTTGCAGTGCCAGCCCCATTGTAAATTGAATGCAGAAGCAGCCCTGGAAAATCCCTGCACACACAACACCAGAAACTCAGCAACACTTTTATCTGTGGAGCTCCATGTGTTGTGTTTTGTTTCTTCCAAACTGCAGAATGGAGCTGGTCTGTGGGGACGGATTTGAAAAGCAAAAGGCAATTCTGTATCAAAAGCCGAATGGCATTGCTTCCACGTAGGTTGTAAGAGGAGTGTTCATAGGAAGGAAAGACAAAACGACATTCCCCATGGGATTACACTTGCTACAAACAGTGGTTTATTCTAAAATCCTTCCATTGCATTCTCCGACATGCATAATGCAGACTCTTGCTATCCCAGGTGATGGAGTTTTATCCCCATTCATCCCTCTGTGTTGAAATTGTCCTGTTTGCTCGATTTTGGGGTGCCCCATGGTTTGATGAGTGTCTGTACTTCATTTCAAAGCAATGGGTGAGCTTTCCATCTATCTTTGAAGCTGGGAAAGCCTGGTGGTGTAGTGGTTTGAGCTATGCCTCTGGAGACCATGGTTCAAATCTTGGCTCAACCAGTCAATTGCAGCCTTCAGAAGGATGTGAAGGGTGTTTTGTTGAAGAGTTAGATAGGGGAAGGATGAAAGAGAGTTAGGGAGTCAGAAATGGAATGAAGGATGGCTAGAAAGAGATTTCAGAGACATAGCCATATTAAACTGCAAAGGGATCTTGTAGCACCATTGAGACTAACAGAGAAAGAAATTCGTAGCATACACTTTCATATTCTAAGCCTACTTCCGATGCAAGTTCCTCAGATGCTACTTCATCAGATGCAAAAGTTAGGAATAAAAAGGAATTGATGAGATCTGAATAGGGTTTTGGTAGCTGGGGATGTGGATAGAGTCCAAGGAGTTCATGTTTGACTCATGATGTAGTGGTTTGAGCATTGGACTACGATCCTAGAGACCAGGGTTCGATTCCCTGCTCAGCCATGGAAACCTACTGGGTGACCCATTCTTACCTGATATGTATCTGACTACCCAGCTGGGTAGTAGTAGACCTTCGGTGTGTGAATTTTTTGGTTTATGCAAACATGGCCATTCAACACAAGCATAACACAACATAAGCAGTGCATAATTCCACAGGCAGAGATTTACAATCTCCTGTGAGATCTCAGCTTGGGTCTGGCTTATTTGCAGTTTGCGTGGGTGACTCCTAACAGTTGCAGAGGTGTTTCTTACATCCCAGGGGTTTCTCAGTTGTTCCAGTCCACCCACCTGAAATGTCCAGAGAGAGCAGGCAAGTACAAGTTCAAGGGAACAGTTGTGCTGCGTGGTCTTAAATGTTTTTCCAGGAAATATTTTAATCCCACTGAAACGGCTGTTTTCCGTCTGGAAATTGGAACTGGAGATTATTTTTCTCCTCTCTGCACAAAACTGTCCAGTGTCACCTGAAAAAAAAAATCCCAGTCTAGTTTCACTGGTTCTCATTAGAGCAATACTCTGCCTTTCAGCCTCTTTTTTCCTAAATTGAGAAACTTCTTTTTCCAATTGCCTGCAACACTATCCCAGTAATGGATTCGAGGAAAGGTCAGGGAGATGCACTGAAGTTGTAATGGCTGTTTTTTTCGTGTGTGGTTTGTTTGTATCTCCTTTATGGCAGAAGGGGCTGAGACTGAGCCTGCTCCGCACAGCCTTTAGCATTTTAAAAATGTCACACGCCATAATTCATGCCAACGGGTTCTTCCCCGTCTCTTGCTAGGTTGTTTGCTGCGCTCTTGTTTCAGCAAACGCATCTCTGCAAGAAGTGCCACTTTCAAAGTCAAACTTCATCACCCCCATAAGTACTGTTGGAACAGAAGTCACTTCTCACAGAAGCCTTTGACTCGCTTTGGACTCTCTGCCAGCTTTGCTGCTGAAAGGACTGCAGTGTGTCTTATTTTATGCTAGGAAATCTACCCAACATTGCCTGGCTTGACAGTAATGGTTTGGTATGCAGCTCTCATCGCAAGGCCTCCCAGAAGTAATTTGTTACCGTTAATGATTCAAAAAACGTTTCAGTAACTCATTGCATTACTTGGTATATTACTCATTACTTTTAAGAGTTTCCTCTTTTTAAAGTATGATTGCAAACAAAAAACACAGAAGTGGAGGATAAGAGTCAGAGCATAGGTTAGTCATGTTCATGAATACAAATGGGCCACATTTCCAAAAAAATGCATTTTCTTGAAGTTGCTATCTGTAAAAGACACATCCATGCATAGCTAAAAGCAGTAGCCTCTTCAGACGATTCAATGACAGAGAGGGAGATGGCACAAAACATGAAACATTCAGCTAAATGTACCTTTAAAAATACCTAAAATCATATTTGAAAGTTGCTGTAAAAGGTGACTAGAAAATGTTATTCTGTTGCTTACATGCCTTCAGGTTGGATCCAACGTACGGCAACCTTAAGATGAACTTGTCAGAGGATTCTTTTGGCAAGGTTTGTTCGGAAAGGGGGGGCAGCTGCTATTGCCTTTCTCCGAGGCTAAAAGCAGGGTTGGGCAATGGGTGACATGTGGGTGACATGTGGCCCCAAGACCGTTTTTGTGGACACCAGAGTTCCCAGGGGTCTTTCCCACCAAAACCTTTCCCAAAAATGTCCCCCAAATGGCCTCCCTTTCCCAACCCTACTAGAAGAGTGTGGTTTGCCCATGGAAACTAACTGGTAACCCAGTTGGTTTCCATGGCCAAGTAGGGATTCAAACCCTAGTCTCCCAGATTCTTCATCTATCATTCAGACCACTCTTCCATGCTCGCTTTCTGATTCATGTTAGTGACTACACCAAAAGCTCCCAATATTGTTCTTGTTTCATTATGGCAAAAAGAAGTTACAGGGACCTAGGTTACTTCTAACCCTCTCCTTCCAAGCTGTGCTATAAAGCAGTAAAGCAAAGAAATTCAAGGCAAAGCCAGAGGGAAGCTCTGTGAGGGAGTGTTTGTGTGTATGCGCCTTCAGGTCGTCTGCCACATTATGGAGACCTTATGAATTTCATAAGGTGTTGTTGTTGTTGTTGTTGTTGTTGTTGTTGTGTGCCTTCAGGTGTTTTCCAACTGATGATGACCCTATTATGAGGTTTTCTTGGCAAGATTTCTTCAGAGGGGGTTTGCCATTGCCATCCTCTGATGCTGAGAGAGTGTGACTTGTCCAACATCACCCAGTGGGTTTACATGGCCAAGCTGAGATTCAAAACCTGGTCTCCAGAGTCATAGTGCAATGTTCAAACTACTTCATCATGCTGGTTTTTCAGGATTTTCTTAGGTAAGGAGGTGATTTTGCCAGTTCCTTCGTCTGAAATATAGCCAGCAGCACCTGGTATTTGTTGGCAGTCTCCCATCCAGGTATTACCCAGAGCCGACTCTGGTTAGCTTCCAAGATCAGGCTGGATCTGATGCCTTTCAGGTATTTTGGTGACTTGTGTGCAAAGGATTTCTCTATAAAGACATCTCTGCCTCACCCTGTATACTCACTTGAGGTCCTGCCCGGGGTTTAGAGAAAGTGTGAGATCTGATAATCATGCACAGAAAATGGAGCCAGTCTATACGTCAGCCTCTCTCGTCGCTGGGAGCATCTCGAAGATGTCCCCACCCAAAAGAGGTCAGAGCAACCCGTGCCACATTTGTCGTCATGGCTGTTGCTCCTTTGCTGGGCGTGCGGCTGGTGCTTTTGAGCCGAACCCAGCCTAATCCCACATCCCGCACCCCACCCGGCCCTCGGGCTTACTTCCAAGCCAAGTGGCTGAGGCTTTTCCTTCTCAAGGAGCTTGGAGTTGTGTGCAGAAGGAGAAAGGGGGAAAGGGTGAGGGGTCCCTTGGGGGACTTGTTTCTTTGTTTGTATTTCGGGAGGTTCTTGGCAAGCGGGTTCGTTGTAATAAAGGTTTTACAAGATGTTCAGTTTGTCCCCAGAGCCCCAGAAGATGGCATTTCAGTTAATGAGATAATCAAGAGGCGGCTGCTTCCTCTGCAGCGGTGCAGACAGGGCTGTGCATTTTTCTCCTTTTGTGCGTGGGTGTGTCCCCTTTGCCAAAATAAGCGATGGTTCCAAGTGGTGAACCCAAAAGAAATAGTTTCAGCTTTAATCCCTGAAGGCTGAGGTCTGACTCAGGCCTCTCTCTCTCTCTTGTTTTGCATAGTTGAAGCCGACATTGCAGAGTGGGACAGAGATGCCTTCTTTCTCTTCTTAATATTCTTTAATAAGATGCTGAACAACAACAGGAAGAAGAATGCAGTCATTGTTATGGTTGGCACTCCACATTTGCAACTTTGACTTTTGTGGATTTGATTATTTTGCAGTTTTGATTAACATGTTCTCTCTAGGGCTCTCTAGGCCCTCCAGCGCAACTTTGCCAGAAGTTGACCATAGAGTTGTGCTAGACTTCTCTCTCCATCCTTCACTCATTTCCTTCATGAAGCATCAAGATCTCCTTGGAGGCTTTATCACGTTTTGCTTGGCAATCTTCCACAGGGAAGCTTCAGCCAGCTGTCCTTGCCCAGGAATGGATCTGGCCCTGCCATGCTTCCTTCTGTCTCCTAGGGTCTTTCGTCTGCAAAGTATTATTATATTCAACCCAATGACCTTTTCAAAAAGGTTCACCAGCATATCGGGTGCCACACCTGCTGATCTGAAATGAAGTTGCCAAGTCATCTCCCACCACCATCACCGGTTTGATCAGCAAATCTCCAGCAGGGTCCCTGGCTTGTGGAAGAGGAAGATTTGGATGGTTTGCTTTTGACCCGACTTGGACCAGATGCTCTTGCATCCAAGGGGCAACTGGCAGGCTTCCCCATTGAGCTAGCATTGCCCTGCAGGGGACATGTCTAATCCAGCCACATTCACTGTGCTGAAACATTAATGAGAGTTGGTTTTCTCACCCCCAAGTTTTGTTCTTCTTAATCCACGTGGTCTTCCTGCTTTTGTCCTATCTATCTATCACAGGAATGGAGACCGTCTAACCCCTGAATCCCACTTTGGTTGGCCCAAAAGTCCCATGGCAGTGCCTCATATCTTTCCATTTTTTTCTCATTTTTCCCCAGTTGTTTAACGGGTGTTTTTTCTCCTAGAAGACCCAAAATGCTCCGACGTAGTGATTTGCCAGTCAGCTTCCCAAATTGTTGGTTGTCGCTACAAACCTACCAAAAGTGGTGACTAGAGTTATTCTTCCCCATCTCAATCTGGGAGGAAAGGTGGGTAAGAAATAACAACCTGAGTTTATGATGGCGATGGTGATGGCGATGATGATGTTACGCTCATGGAATTACACATAGCAGTTACACAATGCCATCGTGTTAATTAATTGCGACATTGTGCGACTGAATGTGCAGTCCAGTGCATGTGCTCCTCTCATGCATGCTGTGCATTAATGTGTGACATGCATGGGCTTCCATGCACAGTAGAATCACATGTGCAACTCTACTGCGACACCATTCAACTAAATACAGACATTCTGCATCAGACAAAAATGTCTAGCCATTTCCGTAGGAGAACTTAACGCATGCATAAGTCACCAACAGAATTCCAGCCATTACTTTCTTGTGCTTCCAAGCATCTCAGGCAGCCTGTTCTGTTTCCAAACCCTCCTGACCTTTGGGTGGTGAAAGAGTTCAGAAGGAAGGTCTGTTTTTCCCTTGGGTGAACATTGACTTGGCTGAGAAGCCGAGTCGTATGGTTTATCGTGGAGGAAACTTGGTTTAAAACTCTGACAAGAGGTAGGTAGCTTTGGGGGAAAGAAGGCATGAGAACAAGGAGAGGGAGGGAGGGCAGTCTGCTGGCCCAGAGGCTTGTAACTGTGAATAATTCAAAGGCTGAGTCTTAGTGAAAGCCAAGAGAGAAGCTTAAGAGAGTTTCAGAGCTTGGAAAGTTGCTTGTTACATTTTGGACTATAGCACTAAGAATCCACCAGACATTATGGAAGCAGCAGCCATGTTGAGCAGGGAAATTTAGGAGGCTGACATCTAAAAAAGTAACTTTTACAACTTTTGGTATTTTCTGTGTTGGTTTTTTAATTAATTTATTTATCTAAATTTGTTTAATGTCCTGCCTTTCTCCTTGCACAGGCTGCTTAAATCCAGTTAAAACAAGGCACGGCTAAAACACTGTTTGTGCAAAGGTTTTTAAAAATCTATTAAAAATAGAAGGTTAAAACAGGTTTAAATGCATTTAAAACATAATCATAAAAGAGAAAAACACCATCCCATTAAAATCCCCATCCCCTGCATTGAATTATAAGCCAAAGGCCTGCCTAAATAAGTTCTTTGACTGCTGCTGGAAAGAAAGGTGAGATGGGTTCAAAGTAGACAACAAACTATTCTAGTCCACAACTGCCAATGAAGGCCTTGTAAACTCAGGGCCATGGTTTGCTCTTGGCCCCATTTATTTGTCTTTGTGACTGAAACCCATTGCCTTGGCTCTTTTCTTCCACATCGAAGAAGACCTTAGACATAACTGTGGAGACCAGAACTAATAAATACTTTCTTTCCTGCAGATATCAAGCGCTAGAGGGTCACTATGGATGATGCATTAACTCTCTGCCTTCGTTGTTGGAGCTGTGTGGATAAATTTACTTCCACTGCTGCATTTCGGGGTGGGAACAGGGAGCCAGTTTTCTTGGCTTGCTCTTCAGTCTATTTACATTTGCAGGCTGTGGCCTGAAGCAGCATGAGAAATTAAGTTTGCTTTGAACAGAGAGACAGAAATCTCAAGTTTTTTAAGGCGTAAATTCCTGCAAAATTCAAATGACATCCCTGCACAGTTCACCTTTTTTTGTGCAAAGGATAGTGGGGTTCTGTTTTGTATTGTCTGGGACTAACTGCTATTTTCCAAGCAGATGAAATCCCAGTGATAAAAGCCAAAGTTAACCTCTGCCTGTTATCTGTCCAGTGTGTCGGCCTTTTTCTCTTCTCATTACTGGATCAAGGTTGTTGTTTTCATCTTTGGCACGTTCACAGCTCTACCTGCACCTCAGTTTTTCTTCTTATTCCCTCTGTTAACTTCCCCATTAACCTGAAAGCATCCTCCCTCCCCTTCCCAAAGCCTATGCAAATGTTAAGAACCTTGCTCCCAGGTCTGTTGGGGGGAAAGATCTATCATATTTCCTGCTTACATACCGAGGCCTTGATCAAGATGGATTAAGTGTAATGCGGATTTAAGCTGCTTTCTGGGAAGCAAGTCTTGAATAGCTGTGTGTTTGCTTCTGGCTAGGATGGATGTTCCATCTGTTTCAATAAATCCAGTCAATAACGGGCGGAGAGGGAAGATGACTCCTGATGCATTGTCTGCTGCCGCTGAGAAAATGGTACAAGGCAGGGGCTCCGATTGTGCCTTGTTCAATATGTCGCCCAAATCTCGAGAGTGGGATCTTACACTGAGGTTTCATGGTATAAATAAGAGCTGTTCAAAGTGGTGGTTCATAAGCCAGTGCTGGTCCCTTAGAAAACCAGTTGTAGTCAGTGGAATCATATAGGTTACTGGTCCGCAGCATATGGCGAGAGGAGTTGCCAGTTCCACACTTGAGAAGCACCAGTGTAAATCCCCATGTGCAGAATAATGCATTAACTGTGCTATGCTTATATTTGTGTTGATGGCACTGTTGCACAAGTGAACCAAGTGGGGAGCTGAATGCATAACCAGATGTGCAATCCAGACATCGCAATGTAAATTTGTGACCAGTGCGCATTTCTTACCTACATGTGCCACTTCATTTCTACAGCCTTGGATCCAATTTGAGCATTTTGTAATTCCTTCTGTGGGGGAAATTTGCACATATTAAACAGAAGCTTGCAAAATGTATTTTATACATTTTGGGTGACCCTATAATGGTATCCCTTTTTGTGGATTTTGAATGATACTCCACTTTGGTATATGGCCGACAGGGCTACCCCTGGATATGGTTTCTGGCACACACAAAAAATGTCTGAGTCTTCCTTGCCTAAGAAAACCTTATGAAATTAATGTGGTTGCCATAAGTCGCCAGGTGGCTTGAAGACATATAAGCACATGCACATGCACACAAACACACATAAGTCGTTCAACATAAGGTTTGGTTTCCAGACCTTTAATTATCATGGTTCTCCCCCTCTGGACAATTTCCAGCTTGTCAATATCCTTGAACTGTGATGTCCAAAACTGGACATTGGATTCCAGGTGAGGTCTGACCAAAGCAGAATAAAGTGGCACTGCTGCTTCCCTCAATCTGGACATTATAGTCCATTGATGCAGCCTAGGATTGCATTGGCTTTTTTGGCCAAATAGCCTTTGGGACCACTGATCCGCAAGACCTCTTGCCTCAAGTGGTCTTTTTGAGGAGCTCCTGCCCCCTTGACTAGCAAAAGATCCAAAGGGTGGTTCATGTCCTGAGCATTTCTCCTTTGGGGTACCCTTTCCTCTTGTACCTTCCACTCCTCCACAAATGTTCTCCTTTTTGCTGAGCCCATGCTTTCAACCCTCTTGTAGTAATTCCTCCTCTCCTCATGTAATAATTATTCTGAAGGTTATGGGGAACATTTCCTCTCCATAAAGCTGCACCGTCCCACCACAGAGATTTTGCAAGAGTGGCAGTAAATTTCTTGGCGAGTTTTCCACTTTGGAGTCCCTCTCCTCCTCCTCCTCCTCCTCCTCCTCCTCCTCCTCCTCCTCCTCCACAAAAGGGACCATTAACAGCTCCATTCCCAACCCTTCACTATGCCTTACACAGCTGGTTGGCAACAGATGAAGCTCTCCCTGCCACCATGGAATTGTGACATTAATTTTTTGGAAGCCTCTCCAGGTTTTCGAGAGAATGATACCCTTGTTACATCATTATAATCAAGTGAGTTAGAATGAGATTAGGCATTAACCGGCAGATTGGCTCAAGGTACTTTTTAGCACCCTAGGTATGGTTTATATCTCCTGCTTTTCCATTGCTAAAAGATCACCTTCAATTGACTGATACAATAACTGTGTATAGCAAGTGTGGTAAGTTTAGGCCCCCGTGTTTCTGCCATTGGGGGCCACACAGATTGCCAAAACTAGCTGGAATGGCACCGTTTGGTTTGGAAACGCAGACATTTTTCAATGTTAAATGGCGTGTGGAAAGTGTAATGTGTTTGAAAGGTCAATTGCTATATCTAGAGGCACCCATGAGAAACAATTTACTTTTTCTTTCTTTTAAGGTGCATGCAGAAAAGAGGTGGTCTGCGGAATCTGGAGGAGCTGCAAAAATGGCCTTGGAGGGGTTCACAAGTTGCTCCAGGACCCGGGTTTTACAGAGTATCAGGCTCCCACATATTACATTGCAGATTATTATAGATACATTGCAGATTATAGGTGTGCAAGAATCAAAAAGCTAGCTGTGACATAGTTGCCAAGGAGGTAGTAGTTTGAGAGAGTGGGTCAAACTACAGGCAAGAAGTCAAGTTTTACCCAAGTGGCCATCTTTGAAAGACGTATGTGTGCCAAAAATTCCCATTTTACAGATGGGAATTCTTTCAAACATAATTTTTGGTTTTATGTTTTGTTATGTTTTCCTTTGTGCTTCATTTTATCTTGTCTCATTGAGTCTCATCTTGAGGTCAAAAGTGAAGAGTAAATAAAGTGACACAGGATAATGCAATACATGCACCAGGCGGACCGGTAGTAATACATATGAAATATTACATTGGCTGATAAGCTCTTTCGGATGCAGGGAAGTGTTCCAAAGCAGCAACATAGTTTTGGTGAGGTGAGTGAAGAGATAGGAACGGCTTTGCCTATCCCACCTGGTTTTACGCATGCTTTTTTGCAGGGACAGTTACCTCTTGGTAAAGACATGCTGCTATCTGGAGAAAAACATTCCTGGCCATCAGAGTCTGTTAAGGTTTCTAACCCTTATTATCTTGAGAGGTGTAAGCGTTTGTGCCCATAACGCCTCGCCAACCCTAACACAGCCTGACATGGATGCTCTGAACTGTGGCTAAAAGGTCGGTGGACCGTCTGTCTTAAGCGCTGGGCCTGCGGTTTTTTAACCCTCTGCAAAGCCTTCTGCTTTCTTTCTTTTTTACCAGGCTATTAGTAAAAGTTGGGATCTGATGGAGTGCCTTGTGCCCCAGGCAAAAAAGGAAAGGGGGAATTTTATCTACCAGAAAACAGAAAAGATTTCAATAGACCGCTTGAAAATGTCTTCCTGTCCACCTCCCTCCATCTTTCAACCCCAGGCCTTTCTTCCTCCACACTTTGATCTTCATTATTTTGGAGAATAGGGTTGAAACTGTAGTAGCTGAGGAGCAGGGATGGAAAATTGTATTATTTCTACAGTATTGGTGCACTCTTACTCCTCTTAGACGACAGTTCACACAATTATTTTTTTCAGCAGAAGCTAACCAGGAATGCATTATGGTTAATCAAAGATTAGTTTCAGAAGATGGTAAGATGGTGATGGGCTCTTCTTTTATTCCTTGTTTGGAGTGATTGGAATGAACAGTAATAGTTAATGGATTTTTATGGACACTTTCCAGTACATAGGCCAAGTCATAATGGTAACCAAATGTGTCATTAAAATTATCTTTCATGTAATAATTGGCCTGTTATTATAATTGCATCTTTCTGCAATGGAGCAGAGGTGCTGCCACGAGAGGCTTTTTATTATTATTATTATGCCATTGTATATAATGGGACTTGATTATCCATGAATTTTGGGGGATCCTGGAACCAAATGCCAGCAGCTACCAAGGGCCCACTGTATGCCCTTTTCCACATCTATAATGTTCAGTTTCTGACATCACTTCCCAGGGCATTGTATAAAAGGACAGCTCCCTGCTCTGAGACATTTGCAGTGCAAAGACTGAAGTGGGAAAGTGTAGCTTTCATGCAACATCCAGGCCCAATTTTTGCAAGACTCCTGAAAGAGGGAATCCTTGTGGCTCCCAAGTTATGGAACAAGCTCTCTTGAGATAGTCTTGACTAGTGCCTGCCTTGTGGTCTCTTCAGTGGAAATTCTCAAGGTTTTGATTACATGTTTGTTATATATTTTGGGAGAACCTGCATGGTGCAGTTGTTTGAACATTGGACTATGACTATGGAGAACAGGGTTCGAATCCCCATTCAGGCATGAAAACCACTGGATGACCTTGGTCACACTCTCTCAACCACAGAGGATGGCAATGGCAAACCCCCTCTGAAGGAACATGCCAGGAAACCCCATGATAGGGTAGCCCCAGGGTTGCCACAAATTGGAAGCAACCTGAAGGCACACAGTAACAAATAACAAACATATTTCAGGCCTGAGAGACCAGGGTTCGACTCTCTGCCCAACCATGGAAACCCACTGAGTGTTTGAAGTCACAGTCTCATTTTTCCCCATGTGCCAACAGTTGTATCATGGCACACAGTGTGGGCATGGCTGGTTGTAACTATGACTCGCAAAGCACTCTAGCTCCCTTTTGCCTTTCTGCCTATTGAGAGTGGTGAATTAAAAAAAAGGACATGCAGCAGCGGTTAAATCTTGCATTCCCCATGGTTTCCAAACACGTGTTATGGGCAACCGGAGTGACTGGGATTGTGTATTTGCCACCGACGTGAAAAGACCATGAATAATTGATCTGGCATAAGTGAGTTGTCGTGTTTTCAGCATTGCGTATAGGTTGACATGGTATGGGAACGGGAATGACAGAAGTTCAAATTTTCTTGATGTGCATAGTATAGTAGTGTTTCTTTGTGGGTTTGGTTCAAAGCCATGGTTTTGGGGGCATTGAAATGATAACCATTGATGTTGGCTTTCCAGAGAAAGAAGAACTGGAATACCTTTATTTGCATAAGCATACAATCATTCAGTAGATAATTCAGACTATGGTAGAATTGGGGGGTGGGATTTGCAGGTATATTCCCTGTTTCCCCCATCATTTCCAAGGAATATTGAAGAATGCTTTGTGTTTTAAAGAATAGTTGGATGAGGAAGTACTTAAACAGGGCCAGATTATCAATGGTTCAGTTGGTGCAATTGCTCCAGGCTCCTTACAGATCAGAGGTTTAGGGTTTTAAAAAGATAAGTAGTTTCCTTTCTTTGCTCCTTCCAATCATTCCTTGAATCTCCCAATGTTTCTGTTATCATCAGCAGTCTCTGTGTTATTTCAGTCATTGAACAAAAATGCATGGAATCAGGGTGTTAGCCTCTCTGGCGTTGCAAGGCCAAAAGAAATGTGTTCACACATGAAGATTTTTATGTTGCTGTTTATTGTTCTTGCCTTTCCATGTAGTATTTCTTCAATAGTTTTGCTTATTCTCTGTGTTGTTGCTGATACACATACACAGTGGAGTGCAAGGGCTGGTTTTTAAAAGTGCTCCAGGACTCAAGCCACCTTAATCTGGCCTTGCACTTAAAATATCTATTGGCGAAGGGAAGCTGAAGGAGACAAATGCCATTTGTTGGTGAAAGCAAAGAATAGCAGGAAAAAAGCAGCCTAGTAAATGCTCAGTTGTTTTCTGCAGCATTGCCCCCACTGTTTCCACACACTCTTTTTTTCTCCATTGGATCTACTGAGTTCCACACTAAGTGCACCCAGTGGTTGCATGGAAATATTCTGCCACAGAGACAGTGTGCACTGTTCCAGTGTGCATTGATCTTGAAGTGGAGTGCACTGTTCCAGTGTGCATCCATCTTGAAGTGGAGTACACTGTGCCAGTGTGCATCTGCTTTTGGGTGCCTTTGGTACCCAAGTGATGATGCAATGCACTGCCATACAAAGGTTGATGCACACTAGCGCAGTGCACCACAAGATGGATACACACTGGTGCACAAAGGTAAACAGAAGCTGGATGGCAATCTGTTGGATATGCTTTGATTGAGAGCTCCTGCATGGCATGGGGTTGGACTGGATAGCTCTTCTGGTCACTTCCAACTCTATGATTCAAAATGCACACTGGTGCAGTATTCTGCACCTCAAGATGGACTCACACTGGTGCAGTGCACTACATCCCAATGTTGATACACTCTGGCATAGTGCACTCCACTTCAAGATTGATGCACTCTGTACAATTATTCCTAGAGGCATTCTGTGTGGGGTAACGGTTTGAGCATTGGACTACAACTCGAAAGACCAAGGTATGAATCCCTGCTTGGCCATAAAACTCACTGGGTGACTTCAGGCAAGTCACACACTCTCAGCCTCAGGGAAAGGCAATGGTAAACCTTCTCTGAGCAAATCTTGCCAAGAAAACCGCATGATAGGGTCACCTTAGGTTTGCCATAAGTTGGAAACGACTTGAAGGCACACAACAACAATTACAGACCAACAATTACAGACCAACCAGAATTACTAGCATTACTAATCCCCATAACCACAGATGATTACTCCATTAGATTTCTTATTGCTGAAAAAGTCCATAAACAGCTTCTAATCTCCAGTTGGCTTATCTTTTAAAGTTCACATTAATTTGGCGATTTGGCATGGAGACATAGATGGGAATCACTTCTTGGCATCTTCCTGCCCCTTCCTGAATCTCATACTGGGAACAGTGGGTGAATGAAGATATCATGTGCAATCTCAGAGGTTTGAGCACCCCTTAGTATATGATCATTCCTCCTTCACACAGTCCCCCATTCCTACGTAGCTGCTGTTCTTATGATTCTAACAGGGGAGGAAAATGGATTCTTTCACTCTTCACTGGGTCCCTTTCTTCCACCTGAGGTCTTTCACACTGGAGTATCCTCTAATTTTTAGTAAATCTGCCACTTTGCGGAAAGCGATGGCCCAACCAGTTTTATAGGATGTGCAGAAGGCAAATATTCTAAACTCATTCTACATTCAAGATAATATACTGAAGCTGTTTGACATTTAGACATGTTATTCTAAGAACTGTAAGCTGTTCTGTCACAATATTTAGACATTGTGTTTTAATGATATGTGCTGAAACCTGGCTTTCGTTTTTTTTCTGCTTATTTAATCAAGTGTTTACTTTTGTCTCTTGTGGATTTTAAGCATTTTAAAAAATAGTTGTAATGTTCTTTCGATGGTAAAGAGGTTTGAGCATTGGACTATGAAACTGGGAGACCAGGGTTCGAATGCCCACTCAGCCATTAAACCCCACTGGATGACCTTGGGCAAGTCACACTCTCTCAGCCTCAGACGAAATCTGATGAAATCATACCAAGAAAACCACATAATAGATTCTCCTTAGGTCTGCCATAAGTCGGAAGCAACTTGAAGGCACACAGCAATAACCAATGGCATTCCCTTTTACTTCTTGCTTTATTAAGTATTACTTATGTCATTAGAATTAAAGCGACAGCAAAGTGTGTTCCTGGACCCACACAGGTTTTCAGCTCTCCTTGTCGCATCTGCCGTTTCCAATTTCCACATGACTGAACACTTCTCAGATGTTTAGAGCTTCGGTAAGACAGGAAGGCAATGGGGGAATTTTATAGTTTGCTTTCCTACTACTGTTAGTTTGGGGCAACGGCCAGCAGTCCCCTGTTATTTCAGTATCACAGGTATCCTGATAATACAGCTGAACTGAAACAGTGTTTATAAGAACAGGCTTTTTAAAGAGTTTTAGTGCTCGAGGCATTTGCTGACCACATGGCTAGTGCTTCCAGCCCTGATCCCTGCTGATCTGAAATATTAATGGGGCACAATTTGTATTTATTTATTTATGGCCCTGCCAGAGCCAATGGCAAAATTCCCAGTGTTTTCATTCAAGGAAAGGACTTGCCTTTTGCTCATACGCCTTCAGCCTGTGTAGGTAACTGTGAGGGTGGTCCATCCATCCCACCTCTATGGTACCAAATGTGGGACCTCACCTTGTTCCACTGCTGCCAACACCATTTGTGGGGATGTTCTAGATATTCTTGTGGTTCCTGTGTGAGACTTTAATAACCTAATCCAATGATCCCCAAACTTTGGCTGTCCATATGTTTTAGACTTCAGCTCCACGAAGCCCTAGCCAACTTGGCCAATGGTCAGGAATTCTGGAAGCTGGAGTCCAAAGCATCTGGAGGACCAAAATTGGGGAACCATGGATCTAATCACAACATCACTATTGAATAACACGATTAAATACACAAATAAAGGAATACATAATTAAAATACTCCCAACAGATGTCCATCCAGCCTCTGTTTAAACCCCAAAAAGGAGACTCCATCATCATCAAAGGCACCATCTTCCACGGTCGAACAGCTCTTACTGTCAGGAAGTTCTTCCTAATGTTTAGCTGGAATCTCTTTTCCTGTGGCTTGAATCCCAATCTCTGGATCATGGTATAATGGTTTGGGTATTGGATTTGAACTCTGGGAAAGCAGGATTCAAATCCCCACTCAGCTATGGAACCCATTAGGTGGCCTGGGAAATGTCACACTCTCTCAACATCAGAGGAAGGCAACGGCAAGCTACCTCTGAATAAATCTTGCCAAGGAAACCCTGTGGTGGGTTTGGCTTATGGTTGGCATAAGTCATAAATGACTTGAAGGCACACAACGAAACCAAAACCAACATGGAACCCCAAAAAAGCTACATAGGCACATTTTGCCACTCATCTACCATAGTGATAGTGGAGCTGGCAGCTTCTGTGTCTCAGTTTAGAATAAAATTTCAAAGGAGTTCTCCAATGTGCTGAATTCTGGCCTGATATATGCCTTTAGCCTAGACCAGTGGCGAACCAATGGCACGTGTGCCAGAGGTGGCACTCAGAGCCCACTCTGTGGGCACATGTGTTGTCGCCCCAGCACAGAGTTTGCTAGAGTTTGTTACTAGAAAGCCAGAGGGACATGGCACTTTGCAATAAATAAGTGGTTTTTGGGTTGCAGTTTGGGCACTCGGCCTCTAAAAGGTTCACCATCACTGGCCTAGACTTTTAAAAGTGCTCTCCAAGTGTACAATTCCTTTGAAGCATCAAATAGAAACTTCTCTGTGTGTGTGAGTGTGTACACTTGTCAGTGCGACTGCCATTTGTATGTTGACTCATGGGAACTGTGTGTATTTCATAGGGCTTAGACAAGCTACAGGAAAGGAGATTCCGCCCTCTTTAAAATAACTTGCTAGCCCTATGGGCAAGACTCAAATAGATCAGTGGTGCTTGATTTAAATAATAGATCTGAAATGTGGAATTCCATGTATACTTCCACACCCCTGAGCTCAGCTGTGTGTCCTCCATGGGAAGAGCTGGATTTCTCCGTCATGACCCATGCATGAACATTATGCCCACATGGGGGTGGGGAGGAGACCAGGTCCCACTTGTCTCCTTGAACCCCATCTGCAGCACTGGGTCACTTTTTGCGTGTGACTGTCTGGCATCATTTGCAACAGCCACGCCATGTGTCAGCCCCAATCAGAGTCACAAGAGGGTTGGAGGAGGCGGCAGTCATGCCCGAGTGACCCTTTTGTTGGCGTTTGCATTTTCACGACAGGTGCCCATGCGGTACCTTTTGCCTTGGCTGAGGACAATACTGTGCCTTAGCTAGAGTGCATGCATCACAAGTACCCAGTTTGGACTGTCGTGTTTAATTGGCTAGATTCATCCATGAAGATGTCTTGCAGTCAACAAAAAAGTGCCCTCTTTGCTTGTGAAAGGACCAGGCTTTTATAAATGCTGTTAATTTAGTTGCTTTTACAGTCTGCCCTCCACATTTGTGGCTTTGACTTTTGCGGATTTGATTATTTGCAGTTTTGAGTCATATCTTCTTTCTAGGAATCTCTACATCCTCCAGTACAACTCTGCCAGAAATTGATCATAGAGTTGTGCTGGAGAACCAAGAGGTTCTTAGAGAAAACAGTTCTCTAAGCATTTGTAGGTCCTCCAACATGATTCTATGATCAATTTCTTGCAATGTTGCACTGGAGGACCTGGAGAGTCCCAGAGAGGTGTTGTCTTAGATATGATTATATCATGGGGTTTTCTTGGCATGGTTTTTCAGAGGATGTTTGCCATGGCCTTCCTCTGAGGCCGAGAGCATGTGACTTGCCTAAGGTTTCATGGGAATCAAACCTTGGCCTCCAGAAACCATGCAGAAGCAGACAACTAAAGTGTTCATGAAAGATGCTGACCCAGCCTCTGTTGAAAGGACTCCAAAGGAGAGTCCACCACTCTTTGACTCTTGAGCAGGGCTTTCAACCAAGACGTTCTTCCTGAAGTTTGGATTGAATCACTTGTTTTGTAATTTGAATCCCTGGTTCTAGTCTCTGGAGCAGCAGAAAGCAAGCTAGATCCACCTTCTACCTCTTCATCTTCTTCTTGTTGCATGCTTTGAAGTCATTTCTGACTTACGGCAGCCATATCATAGGTTTTCTTGGCTAGATGTGCTTTGACCTTTTGGCCATCCATGGTATCCATGATGATGATAATGATGATGATGATGATGATGATGATGATGATGATGATGATGATGATGATGGATTTGTTGAGAGGAGGTTTCCCTTGCTTTCCCCAGAAGCCAAGATCTTGTAGCTTGCCCAAAGTCACCCAGCGATTTCATGGCTGAACCGGAAATTGAACCCTGGTCTCCAGTCATAGTCCAACATTCAAACCACTATCCCATCAGCTGTTTAATGATGGCTGTCACATCACTTGTCAGTCTTCTCTTGTTTCATTTGTATCAATGTTCTTTAATCTATATTGCTAGTGGCTTTGGATCCCGTCTTGGGTGAAAAGTAACTCATTAATTTGAATGCCGGAACATATGGATGGGTGATGCGCACCATCTTAAAAGAGGTATTCTCCCTTCTTGGGTGAGGAATCCATCTTCTGAATATATTTGGAGAGTTAATTCATTAATCAACTAAAACAAATATAATTAATTAACTCCAGATGTCTTCATAGGTGTTAGCTTTGATTAATGTTATTTCAGAGTCAATGTACGTGTAGAGCGGCTAGTGAGGGAAAAAATTCAAGTGCTGTGTCCCAATTTAAAGTGGCTTCCTCCAACCAATCTATTCTTTATCATACCATGGCAGCCCTGAACAAGAAAGTGGTTATCTTGGTTAGCAGATTTTGGATGTCAAGAGGGCAGCAGCGTAGGCCCAAGGGTCCGATCCACCAGGTGGTTCTTTTGTGCACAAGCCAGTCCAATTATGAGCTTCATTTGAATGAAGCAGAGGGATTTATCTCTGCATTGGAGTCGGAGTCAGTACATTTTTGCTGAAGGTTGTGGAAGAAAGTCAGGAAAGAAAAAAGTGTTGCCTTAAGCAAAGTACCCCAGCCCCATAGCTGCAGCAAGAAGACTCTGATAATACTGTTGTCAAGGACCTAACTGATTTTTCTCCTAATGCAACATTTCTGGAATCAGCAGAACATGCAAGAAGGGAACCTTCTCCTTAGCATGCACACCTAGCACCACCGCCACCCAAAATCCGACAGCATACACCACCCTCAAAATCTGCTTTGGAGATTTTCAGGAGGCACACAAGGCTTTTGGGAGAAAGCGGCAAGGATTAAGATCCCAATTGAAAATCAGGTTGGATTTCACCCAAATTCAACACAAGCACAGAGCTACCCTTCAAGGTTGTTTCAGGGGAAAACAGTAATAATGCATGTGAAGTAAAACGCAGAGACCTCCACCCAGATGTGTGCCCAAACCTTAATGGATTTTGAAACGTTATGTTTTCTGTTGGGATGTGAGAGAGAATCACAACCTTATGGATATCAAGGGAAGTGTCTGTGGGCACCTCAGAAGTGGAAGATGCGGCATTAGGATGTGCGTTTAAGGCTACACAATCTCGATTAGCGGCCCATAAATAGTTATTGTACATGGGAGAGTTGTATGCAATAAGAGTTCATCATACTATTGAAATTACTAATGAACAAGGAGATAATTATGTATATATCCATTGTTAAGGCTATCACGGTGCTCTTATGTATGCCATAAGTGTTATATATTCAATTATATATCCCTTTCCTTCCTCTTTCTTTCTTTCTTTCTTTCTTTCTTTCTTCATAAATCCAGAAAAGTTGGAAGTTCATTGTTTAAACTGAGCATCTGAACTTTTCTTTCTTTTTTCTCAGGTGATCTCAGCTGTCTCCAGACTGTCGCACCACAGCATCGCACAAAACAAAGGAATTAGGTAAGATACATCACATTCATGTGTTACTTTGACAATGTAGACAATGGTGAGGAATACTGGGTGTTGCAGTCCAGCAACAACTGAGAGGCTGCTTAGTTGCCAATCCATCTTTGTTGCTGGTTTCAGGGATTTTAACCCTCTTCACTTCCCTCCTGGGAACAGGTGAACTCTGTTTCTCTTTCTTCATGCAACTAAGTTTTGGAGTTTCTTTTTTTCATGCTCGGTCTCAGCATGGCCCCTGCAAAGTTTATTTTGCAATGACAGTTGCAGCAGAGAGAAGCGTGTGCAACGCTGGATCACCAAAAATATATATATATTTATAAAATCTGTGTTTTGCAACCTTCACCCTTCGTCCTCACTCCTGCTGGCCTTGTTGGATCTCCTGCCAGAAGAGTTGAAAGGAAAGCATTTCTTCCCCTCCTCGCCAACCCAAGTGTGACATCCTTCGTTCTTACTGTGATCTTCAAAGACTGGCTCTCGCGGGCCAAAACTTCTAGAGCACACGGTCCTCCTCCCTGTGCATAAAAACATAAATAATACTAAGAAAGTTGGCTTGAGGAAGCAGCTTAAGACAGGCTGGTGGACACAGCTGGGGTTGGAAGTGTCAGGGATTACATTGTCTGAGGGGGAGGGAATCTCCTAGCCCTTGTTATGAGAAATGCTGCTCCTAAATGTGAAGCCACAGAGCATGGTCAAGATTTTAGATTGCTCAGAGTAGCCTAAGAGTTCTGCAGATGGACTTCTGCAACAGCTAAAGAGCCATTTTGTGGTTGGAGAAGAGAGGGATAAGAGAAAGGTCTGGCCTTGCCTCATACCCAGACACAATGGCCATTGAGATCTGCCTGGGTCTTTGGCAGACTTGAAGATGAATCAATCAATTGGTTGATTAATTGAATGTATATCCTGGCCTTTCTCCCAAGATGGGATCCAAGGGGGCTAAGTGGTAATATGGTTTTTAATTTTGTTTTTAACATTGGACTGTTTTTAAAGTATCTTTGGTGAGCCACTTTGGGTCTAATTTAGGAGAAAGGCAGCATATAAAATACATATATACCTGGTGACCTTGTGGATGAGAAATCTCCAAGACTATGTGACCTCCATTACTCTGCTTAGGTCCTGTAAATTCATACCTGTGATCCCTTTAATAGAATCCATCCATCTAGCATGTGGCCTTCCTCTCTTTCTCCTTCCCTCCACCTTTCCTAGCATTATTGTCTTTTCTCGTGGGTCTTGCCTTTTCATGATGTGTGCAAAAGCCTCAACTCAATCCTCTGGGCTTCCAGGGAGATTTCCAGCTTGAGCTGTTCTAGGACCCATTTGTTTGTTCCATATATAAAGTCACTTTATGTAAATCCTTTATATAAAATGGCAAAATCAAAGTTTGCTTCTGGGAATTATTTATTAATTTGGAATATTTTCAAGCTCTGGACGGTTGAATACGTGGATAGAGAATCCATGGATATGGAAGACCAATTGTACTTAGAATTCTCTGTGAGGGAAGTACAATGCTGAAATTCAAGGGCATAGGCTAGAACTCTCTAGCAGAGAATGCTAAGTCTCCCACCAAAGTGCAAATCCCATAGCAGAGCACTGTGGCTGTTAGCATAGTATTAAACTTCTAAAATTGTGCAGTGCGGATGTACCCTAAGTGTTTAATCCCACCCCCAATGTAGTTAGTGAAATTGTATAGAATAATTAACATTCACAGAGTTTACTCAAGTGTCTGTGGGGGGCTATGGAAGCTTTATCTTCCAAAGCGTAAAGCATGAATAAATAGAAGAACATAGTTGAAGCACATTTGGAATGAACTGCCAGTGTGGTGCTGCTAAGATTAGACTTAGTGGATGGCAGCTGTAGCTGCGCACAATGCCACACGTGCCTTTCCCTTGTCTTCTGCCACACAATGCCTGGATTGTACATGGAATACAGAGTAGCTTTTTGTTGAAGCCCGTCAGACTCCGTATCGACTTCCTCGTCCAGCAAAGAGGTGACTTCATTGATCACTGACATGGAGCTGGCTTTATCTCTTCTAGTCGATGCTGTCTCACACACCATTCAGCGCTTCCCTCGCCCCCTCTTTGGGATTCTGCTTTCATTTCCCTACTAATTAGAAACATCACCCAATTACATGGGCCATGCCTCCTGTCTTAGGTTGTTTGCTCACGTTGCAGGATGGCGATCAATATGATGGAGCGTTGGGAGCCGAAATATCTTCCAGCCACATATGGGATGCTTCTATGCTCAGAATTGTAGCAGGTTGCCTGGATGCAGGAGACACACTTGTGTGCTCCTCTTGGGTTGAAAGACTGAATGTGAAAAAAACTCACCTTGGAAAAAAGATTATCGTTAACTCACTCCAGGAGGAGGAATCATAGAATCATAGCATCCTAGAATTGGAAAATACCCCAAGGAGAATCATCCAGTCCAACCCCTGCCATGCAGGAATACACAATCAAAGTAACCCCGACAGATGGCCATCCAGCCTCTGTTTAAAAACCTGCAAAGAAAGACCCTCCGAGGGAATGTGTTCCACTTTCAGACAGCTCTTATTGTCAGGAAGTTCTTCCTAACGTTGAGGTGGAATCTCTTTTCCTGAAGCTTGAATTCGTTGCTCTGTGTCCTGTTCTGTGGAGCAGCAGAAAACAAGCTTGCTTCATCCTCAATACGACACCCCTTCAAACAGGGCTATCATATCACCTCTTAACCTTCTCTTCTCCAGGCTAAACATCCCCAGTTCCCTGAGCCTTTCCTCATAGGACATGTTTTCCAGACCCTTCACCATTTTAGTCACCCTCCTTTGGACACATGGCTCCAGTTTCTCCACATCCTTTTTAAATTGTGGTGCCCAGAACTGGACACAATATTCCAGGTGGGGCCTGGAAACAGAATAGAGTGGCACTATTACTTTCCTTGATCTAGAAACTATTCCTTCACCATTTTGGTTGCCCTCCAGGAGGAGAAAGAGGAGCAGGAAATGGAAGACAGAATGAAGGAAGGGCACAAAAACATCTCCTTTTTGGCCACATCTCAGCCAAAATGTTATCTGGGAGGAACACTGCATCATTTCCAGTTAGCACTTTGGTTGGTTTATGGCCCCTAAATAATAATAATAAATAAATAAAAATTTTATTTGTACCCCGCCCTTCCAAAAGATCAGGGCGGCTAACAAAATGCACCAAAGTGCAAATGGCATACAAGTTAAAAACACATATAACTTAAACAACAATCCTTAAAAACAATAAAAAACCCCTTAGCCCAACCTCACGGCCACGAGAGAGGAGGGAGGCCCACAGGATATTTAGTCGGGGAATGCCTGATTAAATAGGAAGGTTTTGAGACCCTTCCTAAATTGGGCCAGGGTGGTAGATGAGCGGAGCTCCGTGGGCAGCGTATTCCAAAGGGCTGGGGCAGCTGTGGAAAAAGATCTTCTGGCTGTGACAGCCAACTTAGCCCCAGGCACCTTCAGGAGTTGCTGCCCAGATGTTCTGAGGGTGCGAGGCGGAATGTACGGGGAGAGGCGGTCCTTCAGGAATCCTGGGCCCAAGCCATTTAGGGCTTTATAGGTAATAACCAACACCTTATATTGAGCTCGGAAGCGGATGGGCAGCCAATGGAGATCTTTAAGCACAGGTGTTATATGGCTGGTCCTGGGAGCACCAGTGACCAGCCGCGCTGCCATGTTTTGCACCATTTGCAGCTTCCGAGTTTGGTATAAGGGTTGCCCCATGTAGAGTACATTGCAGAAATCCAGTCTCGAAGTTACCAGAGCGTGTACAACAGTTTCAAGGTCCCTCTGGGCCAGGTATGGGCGCAGCTGGCGAATCAGCCGAAGCTGATAACAGGTACTCTTGACCGTCGCATTCACCTGAGCAGTCAGGCGAAGGGACGAGTCAAGAAGCACCCCCAGACTGCGCACGGAGTCCTTCACGGGGAGCGTGACCCCATTCAGGACAGGTGGAACCACCGACATTCCTGGACCAGAGGAACCTATCACTAGTACCTCCGTTTTCTCTGGATTAAGCTTGAGTCGGTTTTCCCTCATCCAGCCCATTACTGACTCCAGACAGGCCACGAGAGGAGAGACGCCATCCCCAGTCACTGCATCAGTCGGAGACATAGAGAAAATAATTTGGGTGTCATCAGCGTACTGATAACCCCGCGCCCCATGTCTCCGGATGATCTCTCCCAGCGGTTTCATGTAAATGTTAAATAGCATGGGAGACAGAATGGCTCCTTGAGGGACCCCGGTTTTAAGGGCCCGCTCGCTGGAGCACACGTCCCCCAGCTGCACCATCTGGGACCTCCCAGAGAGGTAGGAACGGAACCACTGGAGCGCAGTGCCCCCGATTCCCACCTCAGCCAGGCGCCCCAGAAGGATACCATGGTCTATGGTATCGAAAGCCGCTGAGATGTCCAAGAGCACCAACAGGGACACGCTTCCCCTGTCGATGCTCAGACGGAGATCATCGACCAAGGCGACCATGGCCGTCTCAACCCCGTGACCCGCCCGGAAGCCAGTTTGAAATGGGTCCAGATAATCCGTTTCATCCAAGAGGTAAATATGGAGAGTTTCAGGAAGGTTTGAAGTTGTGGTGGGTGCTCATGAGTTTCTACAAGTTTGGGGTTTGGATGGTATTTGAGGACCAAAATCATCCCGACCCCTTGCCAAAAAAAAGACAATAAATGGGAGTTCAGGGTGTTTAGAGAGACCGGCATAAGTCCCAAACAGGGCAATCAGATGTCATAATCACAAAGGAGGACAAGACATTGTAAAAGTTGGACATTCAAGTAAAATGTGGGACATTCAAGAAAAATGTAGGACATTATTAAATGCAAAGCTGAAAAAAACCCACGGATATAATTATAAATCCATGCTTCTTAGTCATGCTCAAAATGGGGGACATTTTGGAATTCTTCCTGGACAGAAGGCTGAAACATCCTGGAAAAGGAGGACGTCTGGTCACCCTGGTCCCAAACATAGTCACATGGAATGGGCTGAAAGTAGAGAACTGCTCCCAAATCCAGGAGCTCTTTTTTGCAGAGGTCTTTCAAACAAAGAGGAGCCATTTTATACTCAGAAAGTGGGGAAGGCATGCTATGAACACCAGCCACGAATCCAAAAGAGGTTGGGGTCACCAGCTCTCTCTCGGAGCCGTTCATTCGTTCATCTGTTCTTTTGCAGCATGATTAATGTTTACCAACGGCAAACAAAAGGGGCAGAGAATTACATACGGTGACCCTGCGCTTGTAATTACAGAAAGGGGCTTGCTTGGCTAATTATGAGCAAAGTCCAGATGTGTGACCGGCTTTGAGCATAATGCTGGAGGAGATGTCAATCTTTCCGTTTCTTTTCTTTTCTTTAAATATTATTCTTACAAGGTACAGGAAGATTAAGGAGCAAAGAGCACAGTTGTAGAAATTATTTTTTCCCTTGCGTTGTGATGATTTTAAAGGTCTCTCTGGATGGTGAAGTTTGTAGACGTTACAGTTCTTAGCATTCCTCACCATTATCCATGAGGGCTATGGATGCTCGGATGTGCAGTCCATGACATCCGAAAAGCAGCATAATGCACAGCCATGAATTATATCTTCTGCCACTGATCTATTTCAGACAAGAGTTCAGGAAGCTGCTTTTGGAACATGGTTGGCTGCAGTTATAAGGCCTTGAACATTTGTTTTGTTGGTGTTATTGTGTGCCTTCCAAGTAGATTCTGACTAATGGTGACCCTAAGGCACATTTCTTCAAAGGGAGTTTGCCATTGCCATCCCTTGAGGGCTGAGAGAATGTGATTTGCCCAAGATCACCCAGTGGGTTCATATGGCCAAGCCAGGATTCGAACTCTGGTCTCCAGAGTTGTAGTCTGATGCTCTAACAACTACACCACTTCCCAGATTCAAATTACAACAAAAGAGATTCCAGAACCTTTTTTCTTTTTTCGTTATAAGAAAAGTTCTATTGTAGAATAGACTGCCTTGGAGGATGGTGGACTCTACAATTATCTTCTTCATTACATGATCTGCCTTACATTCCTAATTTCATTATCAGTTATGTTACAATCACATGGTAATTCTTAATTGCATTACCATTGCATCGTAACTTAGTTGTGCCTTTGTTATTGCAAAAAAGAGATTCATTACAAATGGCCAGTTATTGGGAACCTGTTGCTTCTATGCTCTGATTTGTGGATATGTGAAGTGGAGCTGGATTATTGTCGGGGGCTTTTGGCTGAAGCTTGCACAATCTGCCAACTGCATGGGAGGTCATATCATTTGCTCCCCCCAAGTGTTTTGTGTGTGTGTGTGTGTGTGTGTGTGTGTATATATATATTGAGACAGTATCACAGCACATCTCAAAGTGAAGGGCAATGCTTTGTGACAGGCAACAGACCCAGCACGCAACCACTGCTGTGCAAGAGGAAAAGAAACATGTTTGATGAACACTGATACCTGCTGCCAAATGACCAGCAAGATTTTGCTCTTGTTTAAATGTTCGTTGCAGGGGAACAACCGAGGAGGATGCGCCTGGCTGTTTCCTAGCCCTGCTTTACAGAATGCCGTTTATCATAATGCTTGTCAAAAGAGTTTCCAGGATTTTGTGGGCTTCCAAAGCATCAACTCTTGATTCCCCCCCTTTCCCATCCCTTCAAGGGGGCTTCTTCATTGCTCCAAGTGTCCTCCACACCCTTTGTGTGCTTGCCCTCCAAGCCCTGGTGCAATTTAAAAAAGGAACACCTTTCCCTGCCTGCAGAAAGACAGCAAAGAGATGGCTCCATGTTATGGAATTCTGGGATTTATAGTTTTGTGTCAGAGAGCTCTGGTGCCACAACAGACTACAAATCCCAGAATTGCATCGGATGGAGTCATGGCAGTTAATGTGGTGTCGAACTGCATTATTTCTGCAGTGCAGGTGAGGCCAAAGACACACTTCTGACTCAGGGTAAAGCAGCTTTGTGCAACCTGGGGCCTCTGACCAGTGGGCATGATAGAAGTGTGCACAATGAGCACATGAATCAATTCTTGGTTGTTGTTGTGACCCCTCCCTCTTCTCATTGACTTTAGTTGGGTATCTAGTCCAGTCTGACCTCTTTCTCTCTCCTTGATGGCTGGAGGGCAAGAGCGCTGTTCTCCACAGCCTATAGTTCATCTGTGCTTACATGTGCATGAGTTGTTTGTGTACTTTTTTGTGCTGAGAAGGGCTTATGTTAGTGAAATGAGACAGGACCGACTACTTCTGGAGCTCTGGAGATCTTGCCTGTGAAGGAAATGGCAGATTTGACATCCAATTGAAGAAGCAGGTGTCTTTGGAAGCCACTTGGATGCATTAAACAAAAACCTCCGCATTGTGTTTTTCTTGAAAGAGGGGCTTTGGTTCCTTGCAAAGCATCTGGCCTTCCAGTGGATTTTAGCAACTTCTTCTAGTGTAAAAGATTGCCAGAGGCAGTGGCTAAATAAGAGACCCTCTGGGGTGGAGTGTGTGAAAAAGATTATTTGGAACGCTTTAATGGAAGCGCAACTCTGAAATCGGGTTTTTGTGCGTTGGGGGAGCTTGTTTGTCTTTTTTTTTTTAGTCCGCTTATGGCTGGTTGCTTTGACAGTTGTGAATATTTCTCCGAGCCAGACTTGGAAATGCGGCTTGGCCCCAGAGATCTTTCTTGGCCAGCAGGGACGAAGCATCACAAACCAGCCTCTCAATAATTAAAAGGAAGCTGTCGTGTTCTTCGGGCCGAGAGAGACTGACAGACCTTGAAAGCTCTCTTTCACCTTGCGAGGAGCAATTCTGCGCACACACACACACACACAACCTCACCGTGCTGTTTCCAACCTCACTCAGCTTTTGGCAAAAGGTCCTTGGGGGCTGCAGGAAGAAAATTCAAAAGCTGATCAAAGAGACAAGCCAGAGAAGCAAAGATGGTATAAGGGATCTCACTAACCCCCGTCATCCACATTGACTTGCATCTTCCCATGATATAGGAGAGAAGAATGGCTTGAAAAAGTTATATTTGGGGACTGCAGCTCCCACAATTGTCCAACCTAGTTGGAAGGCTTTCTTTCAGTCCCACCATCATCACAGGTTCACTTGGAGAGGACACAAGAGACAGGACCTTCTCAGTGGTTTCTCCCAACCTCCAGAACTCCTTTCCGCAGGAGGCTAAGCTGGTCCCCTCTCTGTTTTCCTTTCAACGCCAAAGACCTTTCTGTTTAAGCAGGTTTTTAATACTTAAGCAGGGAAATGTATGTTTTATCTGTGTTTAACTTTTGTACAGTGGACCCTTGGTATCCTCTGGATTTTTGTTCCAGGAGCCCCCATGGATCCCAAAATCTGTTGATGCTCAGGTCCCGTTATATTCAATGCCATACTTAATATAAAATGATAAAATCCAAAGACATAGCTGTGTTAGTATGAAGATCAGTATACAAAGGGATCTTGTAGCACCTTTGAGACTGTCTGAAAGAAAGAAGGTAGCTGGAGTCCAAAATATTGGTGGGTCCAAGTTTGGGAACTACAGATCTGTGGTTTGGGGGAGGAGGGGGGTTCCAAAAGGCCACACTTAAGGGCCCTGAGGGCTACATTTTGCCCACCCCTTTTATACATTCATTACATTTGTTGCTTGCGTTTGCTTCATTACTTGAGAAAACCTGCAGGGGGGAATATATGACTTTCTCTGTTATTATCTTTGAGGAGTACAGATTTGCAAGCCAATCTTGTTAACAAACCTTCATCTTCTCTTCTTCTCCTGATTCCTTCCTCAAATCCTGCAGGCCGTTCCCTTCGGAGGAAACCACCGAGAACGATAATGATGTCTACCGAAGTTTGGAGGAACTGGCTGAGTAAGTTTGTCTCTGTCTAGCCAAGAACACCCCTTGCACTGCCTTTGACCTGTTGCATTCTTGAGCACACTTTCAACTCTGGCTTCAGTTTCATTGGCCTGTGCTGCCTTCACATACCATCAATGTCAATTATTTTGACCCCAAAACTCTATCATGTGGTTTTCTTGGAAAGGTTTGTTCAGAGGAGGTATTCTATGCCCTTCCCCTGAGGCTGAGAGCATGTGATTCCAGTTAATCCTGGTTTGGTCATGGATTAAGGAGTCCTAGAGAGCGACTGCTTTTCATAACAGACATTACCAAGCTAGATGAATTTGTGGTCCAAACCAGGTTTTCTGAACTTATCTCATGTGGTGGATGGGCAATTTGTGCCTCAGTATGCCAAGGACTGGTGCCACGTTCGTACCCATCGGGGGAAATGGTTTCTTTCTTTGCTTGAAATTCTTCAGGGAGCAACACCTAGAAGATCATGGACCAGCACAGGTCCATAGTCCATAGTCCTAGTCCATAATCCTAGTAGATCATGGATAGCACAGGCCCATAGTCCACCACTTTGAGTTGCACTGGTCTTATTTTGTTCCTTTTTGTGAATATCTTGGAATCTGAAGGATATATCGGGATTCATACAAAGGGCATTTTTAAAGACACTGGTCAGGGAGCAGATGTGTTTTGGCCATATCTTTGACCCTCATTGTCCTCCCATCTTCTTCCAAGTTGAACCCTTTACAAGTCCTGTTGTTTCTACCTTCTTTTCCTTCCCCTCCAGCCGTTCATGTGTTTGTCTGTATCATCTGTAGCAGGATGGCAAGTTTTGGCTTTGAACTTGGGGACGTAGCAGACTTCCACCACCCACTGAGTTTAAAGAGGCTGTGGGCACAGAAAGGACTTTTCTTTCTCTCTTTGCAAAAAGGCAACGCTTTGAATGCTGGCTGCTGGGACTTTGCAAATGTTTTGAAATGATTTATTTAAAAAAAAAGAAACAGGAAAAAGGTATCTTGCAAGAGAAGGTTCTTCAGCATTCATTCTCAAACGCTGCTTGCTGAGGAATAAGCAGCATCTAATAGCCTAGAGTCCCTTTTTAAAAACTTATGTTAGGGCAATAAGTACATTATGGTGGAGCATTACTGTTCATTTCCCTGTTTGAGAATGAAAATGAAAGACTGCCAAATAAAGATCTTCTAGCAGTCCTGCTAAGTGCTGCAAGATTAGAAATAGTGAAATCATCAAAAACGTTACTCTGTAAACTCCGGATTTAACTCCGCATCTGATCAAACATTCTTCTAGAAAACCCTTTTCTGAATGCAGAGGGCCATATACAACCCATTTGCCCTGAAGATGTGTTAGATTTACAATGATAGCCAGTGATATATATTTGGCTTATTAAATATGAAGGGGAGGGTAAGAGGAAGAGAAGGAGGGTATTGAATGCTATAATAAATCTATAAGTTTAGGGATGTTTTAAATGGGGGAAAGGATTTTTTTAAAGTAACATTACATTTTTTAAATAAAATATATCTTGTGTAACTTCAAGTCATTCCTGATTTATAGCAATGCTATGGTGAACCTATCATGGGATTTTCTTTGCAAGATTTATTCGGAGCAGGTTTGCTATTTCTCTGAGGCTGAACTAGGAGACAATCCCAGGAGAAAATCCTGTTGCAAAGAGATCATCAACCAACCCACAGTGGCGCTACTGTGATGCATTAACTGCCCTTGTATTTTGTTGCAGTGAGCATGATTTGGGGGAGGACATTTACGACTGTGTCCCATGTGAAGATGAAGGGGACGACATCTACGAGGACATCATCAAGGTGGAAGTCCAGCAGCCCATGGTGAGAGATGGGTAGATTGGGGGGGGGGGGGGGAGAGAGAAAGACCATGCCACCAAACCATCACAACAGGTTTATCCTGGACCGTTTTATCTTTTGCAGTGTTGTATTCCTCTTCACAATGTTTTTGATCTTGTCAAAATGGAGGGAAATGACTGTAAGGCAGTTGATGCCATGAGAGATTGGTCTTGGCCCCTTGTGCGTGTTGACATGAAACCCATTATACACTGGGGATGTAAATCTTCACTTATTTCATTCATTCATGAACACACAATTGCAGAAGTTTTCTTGCCACTGAGCAAGATGTTCAGTGTTTTCAGGATTTTCCAACTTTTTTGCAGGTTTTTGTTTTGACCCTGCTAATTTTGTCTGTACAAAAAGCCAGGGGTTTTGCGCAGGGAAACATTTTTGTGCAGCAAATGCTGGAATTTTTGCACACGGTGCCCCACTTTCTCTGCAAAAATGTTGCTTTTGTGCAACAACCAAGTTTGTGCATGAATTTTTTTTTCACCCAAAAAGAAGAAGAAAAAGGTTCCCGAATTAGGAGAAAAATCTTGGGGTGGTTGCCCATATCCAAAGAGGGTTGCGTTGCAGATGAGAGCATTCCCCAGAATTCCTGACATTGCTACCCACCGATGTGAATCCAAGACATGCACAAAAATGCACCAAGAAACTAGAAAACGGCACCAGGAGTAGGTCCTGTGATCCTGAGCACCTCTCCTAGGCCTTATAACACACAACCAAGAGACTCTGGCCTAAATCCAGTTTCTAGTCCCAACTAGACTAGAGTCATTGAATTAATAGGACTTACACAAGTCTTGGCTTAGCATTTAGACATTGATTTAGTGAGTCTACCCTTCCTAGAATCAAGCCAGGGAAAGGATCTACCCACAGACCCTAGCAAGGAATCGGTTTGTGTGACATGGGGCTGTTGCACCCCAAGTTCTCCTGGAGGAATAAGGCAACCCTCCAATTGCCCACATTTGCCCATCTCTGAACCAAGCCATTGGATTTGGGGCCTCTCTGTTTATGGGGAAAACAGCTCCCTGTCTCCATTTGGGAAATCATGCCAACACATCTTGGCATCAGTTGCTTTCAAGTGGAGAAACCCAAACTTTTTTAGGTCACCCCCCCCCCTTTCATTTCTTTTCTTTTTAAAAAAGGTTTTCTCCTTAGCAGCGAGGAGCACCTTTAGCAGGCAAAAAGAGAGCGAAACAGACAAATTTGTAAGGAAAGGGTAAAAATAGTAACCGGATGACAGGCTGTCCCAGCGGGTTGTCACCATCGCTTCTCTTTAGGCTGATAAAGTTGGGAGATGAGGGGAGGGAAGAAGAGGGGAGAGATGTTCAATTAGCCAGCTGTGCATCTTCTTCCAAGAGTATTTTTAGATTCTGGAAAGTGTTGACAGATATTTGCAGTGTAGTTCCTGATATTCCTCTCTGGCAGTGGGTCAAGGGATTGCCTTTTACCTTTTGCATCTTTTCATGTCTTCTCCTTTATTTCTTCCAACTTTCCCCATCTGTCAACCCCAAGGTCCACAGACATTCCCTCCCACACACACACACCATTGATTTCAGTGCACCCTAAATGCACTGAAATGGTACATTGCTGCTCCTGCATTATCGGTTTACCTTTCATCCCCCTGATCCTCCCAGAAGTCCCTTTCCCAATCCTCAAAATCATCCCCCAAATCATCCAACGACTCAGAAAAACAAAGCAGAAGTTGACTTTTGTTCATTTTCATGCAATACCTTGGGCCAGTTTTCAATTGAAATTGTGACTCTGCAGCCCATTGGAGCGCATGAAACCTCCCCACAGCTGACAATCCTTGAGATAGAACAGGAGTGCGCAAAGGGCGGCCCACAAAGCTCCCATGGGGTCAAAAATATTTTGCCCCCAAATGCCCTTTAGAGCACTCTGACTTTTGCAATGAAGTGGTGCATTCCTCTGTAGGATAAATTCAGTTTTCTTTTACGTTCCAAAATTATTTGTCCACCAATACATTTTTGTTTTAAAGTGGGCAATGGAGGATTTAAAATATACCACTGTGTTTGAATTTGCTTCTTATCTTTCCTTGTTGTCTCTGCATGCTTCAGATCAGATACATGCAGGTAAGTTTTGGGCTGTGTGCAGAAAGAAGAGCTGTGTTTCTGGGCCTGTCACCCAAAGCCCAGATGATAGGAAGAGCTTCACCCAGAGTTTCTCTGCCACATTGGGCTATTATTTTTCTAGATCTGTCCATCTCTGCCATCATCTGATGAGAAAGCTCCTGTCTCAAGTATAAAATGGGTTTAAACTAATGGTGAAACCTTAGTTTTGGGATCAGTCATTCTTTTTGAGCAGGCTGGGTGGATAACTGATGGAAGGAAGACCTTCAGCTTCTGTAAAGTGATTAACTTGAATCAAATTGCTTCATTCCCTGTTGTCTTCCAGATCATACTTGCAAATGTTTTCCCTGCAAGATCTGTTCAATTGTCAGTTTCATTTTTTGGACAGAGATGATTAATAATGTGGGGGGGGGTGATCCATGGATGCTTGGGCAGAAATGGTTCATAGATGCCCCAAACACGCACACCAGAGACATATCCATGAACCCAAACAGATAGCTACCGAGGCCTGAACCCTATTGGTTATTCCAACTACAGCAGACATATTGAATTGGTGAGATTTGCTTACCAGTTAACTCACTGTTCAATGATTGATCCAGTAGATCTACTTTAGTTGGGGCTTCCTCTGAGAGTGAGACTTGCTCCATGTCACCCAGTGAGTTTCCATGTATTCAAGCCACCATCTCCTAGAGTCCTAGTCTAAAACTTCCAACTGCTACACCATGCTGGCTCCTCTATACCTGGGGATAAAGGCATTGTGCAAGGAGGTACACCATACCCCTTTCTGCAACAGCTCTAAAAATACTTAAATTGGCATAACCAGGGGTTACAAGCCATCTACAGGTTTCCTGCCCTTATCCTAAAAGTAACTTTTCTGAGCCCTGGTTCCACTTCATTGAACACTGATGTGTCACAAGATGCTAATTTTAGGTTGCTCTCTCTAGAAAATGGGCATGACGGAAGATGATAAAAGAAACTGCTGTTTGCTAGAAATTCAGGAGACTGAGGCCAAATACTACAAGACACTGGAAGAGATAGAAAAGGTGAGTACGGAATATAGATTGCCGTCCCATTGTTTCTTAAGTACGTTAGACCATCTTGCTCCACACTGCCTGCTCCTTGCTTCAAGGAGATAACAGTTGAACATTTGATAATGGGGATAGGACATAGAAGAAAGAAGCAAAATATATGTCCATATGAATCGGGGTGAATAACTGTGAGAGGGGCATAGGCCATTCTCTCCCACCCAGTACACTATTTCAGCCAGCACTGTTGGTCTGAGCATGACTAGAAGTGACACTATGTCAATTCCAGTCTCATTTTCAATCAATTTTGGCTGATTTCCCTCCCACAAGTTTTAGGGGCGTGGGCAGTTTGGGGAAATGTTGAGCCAAAATCACCATATTCATTCTGCTGTTTTGAGATATCAAGGGAAAAACATTCATTCACTAAGACCATTTAATATATTTTGGGGGATGTATAGGGGCTTGGGCTGTCTCTTGTGGGATACACCAGGGGCTGCAAATGGGGTCCCAGAGGCTGGATGCAGCCCAAGGGGCTCACTTCCCTAACCCCTGAAGTAAATGGATATTAGGTCATATACAGGGGACCTTTGGCATCTGCTGGGGTTTGGTTTCAGGACCCCTGTGGATACCAAAATCCATGGATGTTCAAGTCCCTTTAGGCACAGTGGCATAGTAAAATGATCTCCCTTATATAAAATGGCAATATCAAGGTTTGCTTTTTGGAATGTATATATTTTTAAAATGTTTTCAAGCTGTGAATGCTTGAATCCATGAATAAAGAATCCATAGATACGGAGAGCTGGCTGTATAAGTAAATGCTATTTTTGGCGTATCTGAATGCTGACCAGGGGCATGACTACAAGGGCCAAATGAACCAGTTTTCCCTTCTCCTTGCCACAAGCCATCTTTACAATGCAGAGCCAAAGCTCCAGTTTGACTGTGGACTATCTTTAGAAGGGAAGTTCCACATCAAATCTGGGCTGTCCGTCCCTTAAACTAGTCTAAAATACCTTTTGCGGTGGATTTTCCAAGAAAGCCCACAGCACCCCAGAGTGATGCCAAGTGGTTGTTTACACCCACGTCCTCCGTGACACCTGTCACCACCACCGACATTAGTCACCCACAGTGAGGTGCCCAGCCATGCTGGGCTCCTCATTTTCAATTTCAGAGGGTGCCACTTGCACCAGCAATGTTGGCACTGCTACCCAGTATTGCTCCAGAATGCCCAGATAATGGGGAAAATTTGGGGCCATTTCAGGACCAGAATACTCCAGCGTATACTGGCTAAGATAGATCCACCCTACATCCCCACTGAGCTAAGAGGAAGCTTTATATTGGGGTGAAGAACCAGCTGGCCTTCTGGGTATTTTGGGTTGCAACCTCTATCATTTCTGTCCATCAGCATCTTTAAAAGTCTATCCCCACTCCCTAGTCAAATAATTCTTCTCTTTCCCAATGCATCCCAGCTTGTCCTTCCTCTCCAATCCAGCAACAGTCTGCCAAAGACGATCCTAATTCTCTCTGCATAGCAGCAGAGCTGTTTGTTCATTAAGGGCCATCTCTGTCTTTTCCTTATTGCTCTTTGATGGCTTCTAAACGATGAGCAAAAGAGGAGCCATTTATCTTGGGGTTCTCGCCAACGCTGGCTTGTCGTTGAAACTAATTGGGTTAAAAGGGAGTCTTTTGCCACACGCATGCATAGCTTTTAATTGGTGTGGAGGAAATACGGCTCAATTTTTGCTTAATGGGGGGGGGATACAGATTATGAAGTCTTCAGCAGTACACTGGTGTGGAGCCAGATATTGGTGATTATTTCTCCCTTTAAAGATGAGCAATTGGGTAGCTGCAACATTTGTTTTTTGGAAGGGAGGGGATTCAACTTGCATTATGATTTGTGTGTTTCTTTGCCAAAAAAACAGTGAGTGAAGAGGATAGATGAGCAGAGAGAATTTGTGTATTCAATTCTTAGCCTACATGGCAATTAAAATATGTAAATGCTATTCCCTCTCTTTCTCTGCCAGTGGCTCTTCCCCTTCGTCTTTGATGCCCCTTAAGCTACCTCGAAAGTCATGGCAGCTGATGGGTCCCATGTCAGTGGGGTGACAAGCCTGCCCCAGGTTTTTCATAGCTTGAAATATGGTACTGATCCCTGGCATGTTGGAGGGGGAAAAACCCTACTGGTCTCTAGATATCTTACATGACCCTACATATCGGATAGCTCAAGAAGCACTGATGTTGAGCACCACATGCATAATTGGTCCAGGACCTATGGAAGCAGATGAACACCATAGCACAAATCCATTGCATGGCAATCATCTAAAAATAATGGAATACTGTGCATTAAATATCAAATACCACTGGATGATGTCAATATTTGAGAAAATATTGGGCACCAACAATTACAAAAGAGAGCTGGGAACAGCTGTAGTGCTCACTTAGCTTTGCCCTTTTATGGACTAGATTTTTAGATACGGGGAAAAATTAATACTCCACTCAGCCCATCTGCATTCAGAATTGCTATAGCTCCAAGGGAGCTGTGCCCCTGCTTTCTCTCAAGAGGTAGACCAGCCACTCATGCTTGTCAAAAGATGTCATTCAAGAAGTTGTCAGTGGGGAAAATAAAACAACCGTGCCTCCGCTTCTCATTTATTTCTTATTTGCTTTTGCAGAATTACATGAATCCCTTAAGGTTGATCCTGACTCCTCAAGACATGGAAGCAATATTTATCAATCTGGAGGTAAATGCCATCTTAAGTATGAACCCTTCAGTCTTTCCCCTTTCTATGCGTTATTGCTGATGCTTTCTTCTCCATCATCTTTTTCTTCCCTTATTCTTGGATTTCAAGTTAAGTCCTAATGCAATGTGAGATCACTTTAAGGACAAGCCCTGGTTTCTGGGCCTTACTTTACCCACTCTCACCTTGAACACCTTTACCTGGTGTCAAACCAGTTATCGTTGGAGAACCGAGACTGGTTTGGGGCAGCTAAGAAATCCGCAAGTTCTGAGATAAACTCCAAAAATCATCTGAAGAAATTGGCCAGCTAAAATTGTTTCAGATCCTACAACTCCTTTTTGACAAACTGCCATAAGCAACTGATCCTGGTCAGCCCTAGGGATGTCATTCTTTACTATGGCCCGTTACAGACTGCCCAAAAGGGGCAGTCTTGGGCCGCTGCCGGTTGCAGTGGGGGAAGCCGCTACAGCCAAACCATGCGACTCCCCCGCGCTGTAAAAAAGGAGCGCGAAAATCGCGCTCCTTCCGGCAACCCGGAAGAGACGTCGCAAGTGCCAAAGTGCGCACTCACGACGTGTCTTCCGGGTTTAGACGTCCAGACGCTGTGCGTCCATTACGTCAAGATGGCCACGCCTGTCTTTATAGGGCACCGCCATCTTGCCGTATGGAATACACGCGAGGGGCAAGGCGCGTCCGGAAGCGCCGCCCCTCGCGCGTATTCCTGGCGCAACGACGGCGCCGCTTAGGCCCGTCTGTAAGGCGCCTAAATTTCTTCTCAAAGGTAATGATAGGAAATTTCAGGAATTTTCTTCGCACAGCAAGAAGGTTTGTGAAAATTGCACAGTTTTTGAAGGCTGTTCGCAGTTCGGGAAGTGTTCTGCACAATATTCGCATGTGAAGGAAACAGCATTGTCAGCATAGAAACAGAATTTTCTGCATATTAAATAATGTTTCAATGAAGAAGTAATAATACCTGCTTGGGGAAAAAAGCTGTTTTCAGCACAGAAAATACTTTTCTATACAAATCAACCATTAGGACTGGAGCATGGCTTTGGCATGGCTTCTGGCCTCCTAGGACGCATGCATCATTTAAACAGCATACCTCCAAAGTGACCCGAAGCAGCTTTATTTTGCCCTGTCTGTTCAGGCCCCCTGTGTCTCAAACTGAGCCTGCCCTTTGGTGGTCTTCGTTGTTCAGACAAATCTCCATGATCATATTAAAACAAATCCACATGAAACCAGCCCTTGAAAAGCGAGAGGATGCTTGACACATTTATATTTCAGTATTACCCTTGAGGGCTATAACCATGGGGGTAACTACAGGGAGATGTCACCATGTGATGATATTGCCCAATTTCCCATTTTTCCAGGCTATAGCTGCATTGTGCTGACACCACTGATCCTCAATTAGTGCTGTTTTATATGCACAAAAGCTACATGTATGGATCTGTCGGTGACGGGCTTTCAAGCTTAACTGCGTACGGTCTTTTATGCCATTTAAAAATATTTTTCATCCACAGGCGCTGTGTTAATTGTGGCTTGATGTGTCTTTCTCTCTCTTTCTCCCTTTACGGGTGTTTTAAACAAGCACAGTTGCATTGTCGCTCTACCAGATGTGGCTCAACTTTGCAGCTGCAATCTTTTCAACTCTGTTCCTTTGTTTTTAGGACCTCATCAAAGTGCACTTCAACTTCCTAAGAGCCATCGACGTTTCCATGATGTCGGGAGGGAGCAGCTTGGCCAAAGTGTTTCTAGAATTCAAAGAAAGGTAAAAAGCCAGGAAAAACTGTATGTGTGAGAACGTTTGTGCCTTCAAGTTGCCTGATGACTTACGGTGACCCATGAATTTAATAGGATTTTCCTAGGCAAGGAATACTCAGATGTGGTTTTGCTGGTACTTTCCTCCAAAATATAGTCTACAGTACCTGGTAACTGTTGGCAGTCTCTCATTCAAGTACTAACCAGGGCTGACCCTACTTAGCATCCAAGATCAGATGGGATCTGGTGCCTTTAGGTGGGTATGGAAGCAAAATGAAGGAGAACACTTCTCTAGGCATTTAGAGATCCTTCAGCACAATTCTGTGGTCAACCTCTAGCAGATGTTGACCACAGAGTTGTCCTGGAGGACCTAGAGATTCCTAGAAAAGTGTTCTCTCAGGTCCAAAATAATTAGTGATGTTTTATTTGCATTTTTGTTCACTTTTATGGGGGTCCTGCCTCCCTAACCCCAACAAATGAGGAGGGCCTACTTTAAATCATACCTAAGAGATTCCTACCCAATTCAGAAATCTCCCACAAAGGAGAGTCCACCACCTTCCAAAGGACTGATGAACAGCTCTTACTATCCGGAAGTCTTCCTAATTTTAAAATGGAATCTCTTTTCCTGTAATTTGAATCCACTGGTTCAATTTCTAAGTCTCTGGAGCCAAACCAAACAATGTCTTGATTTTTCTCCCTCCACTTCTTTCATGCAGGCTCCTGATATATGGGGAATACTGCAGTCGGATGGAGAATGCCCAGACGACTCTCAACCATCTCATGGCCAATCGGGAGGATGTTCGGCAAAAAGTCGAGGTGACTGGGGACTGCGAATTCAGGATGAGAATTCAGGCCAGCCTACTGGAGCTTTGTAATCCATCCCTCTTCCCCTGATCCTACCTTTGCTCTTCATTTCCTCAAGCAGTTGTGTTTTTCTAAGTTGACTATGGGAATTTCTCTCTCTTGATTCCTTCTTCCAGCTGCATGATTGGCAACGGGACTGAAATTCCCGCTTCATTTTCCCACCCTCAGCTTCATTTTGCAATCCAAAGAAAAGGCTTGCTGCAGGCTCCAAAATAGGGATACAATCAGTATGTAAATCTTGTAGAACCTTTAAGACTAACAACAAGAAAGAAGTTGGCAGCATGAACCTTCATGGATGGAAATCTACTTCCTCAAATGCATTTGATGGAGATCTTTGAATTCTAGGCATACAATTGCTAGGAAGGTTCATGCTTTTAGTAAAGCATGTTCAGTTAATGAGAAATTTGGGGCAGATGGGGGGCAGTGGCTGGAAATTTAAGGGTGCATCTACACTGTAGAAATCATGCAGTTTGGCACCACTTTAACTGCCATAGCTCCATCCAACATAACTTTGTGTTTTGTGACACACTAGCACTCTTTGACAGAGAATGTTAAAGCTGCAAATCCCAGGATTACATAGGATGGAGCTACAGCACTTAAAGCAGTGTCAAACTGCATTATTTCTATAGATGCAGCTATATATATTTAGCCACTTGTTAATGGTGTTGCTTTTTCCTATATACTGCCTATTCCTCATAATTCATGGGCTGTGTGTTTGCATGGGAGAAAGGAAAAACCTCTTTTTGGGGTGGGGAATGCCAAGTTGGATTTTGTCCAGATCTGTTTCATTCCCCTGCCCCTTTTTTGTTTCCTGTGAAAGGAATGCACCTTGAAGGTTCAGGATGGGAAGTTCAAATTGCAAGACCTGTTGGTGGTACCGATGCAAAGGGTCTTGAAGTATCACCTCTTATTAAAAGTAAGTTTCATCAAACCCCAGGATCCCTCCTCTTGAACTGACCTAAAAATCCAAGAGAAAATAGTCCCGGCTGATTTATAAGACGGGCAGTGTCTTGAATTCGGAGTGTCCATATCCCAAATGGTGGCAAAGACAAGCCTCCTGCAATTCTTGCGGCTGCAACCATGAGTGTGGCTGAATACTAGAACCAGAATATGTCTGGTTGGAGTTGAAGGTTGGATGAAAGTTAGATTTGATGGCCCTTCAGGTCCCCAACTCTATGATTCTATATGAAGAACCAGCACTCCCAGTGCACCACCCCAACCACCTAAAAGCTGAAGCCTTGTTTAAACAAGGAATCGGTTTTCATGTGTTTTCAATTGTTCCAAATTAATGACTTTAAGTGGATTCTTGTTTCATGCTTTTTACATTTTCTGTCTCACTGACTGTTTTATCTGTTTATTGATTGATCAATTGATTTCACAAATCGAAAATGAAAAGAATGGGAAAGGTGGGGAGAGAAAGACACCTGTTTCATTCTGGTTTGTCCCATCTGGAGGCCTCCTACTGCTTTGCTCATTCAAGAAAATATAGCATTAGGGCAAATCTCTTCAAAACAGACTCTGGGGATTAACCCTGGTCCAGTCCCTAGGCACTCCATATGACATGCCCTCCCCCCTGCTCAGAAAATGATATATAATTCCCCAATTTCCATGTGTGAGATTTCATATGCACCCCTGTTGTCCCTCCTCTTTTAAACATTAATAGAGTCATTACTCCAGCTCCGCAGTGTGATGAAGTCTTCTGGTGCGCTGTGTGACCTTGCCGAATTCCACATTGTTTCCCACAAGAAACAATTAGCGATTGTGGAATAAGTCTGCAAACAATCTGATTATGTGTGAAATTTCTTCTGTCAGCTCTGTGTTAACCAGTGCACCAGCAACATCCCATAATTAAGTGATGGTGGATAGCAGTAGGCCTCTGTTTTGCATCAATACACGGATGCAAACCCAGGGCTTGAAAATGGTACAGTACTTTTTTGGAATACCACTTCCAGAATCTTCCAGCTAGGCTGGCTGGGGGATGTTAGCATTCCTAAAAAGTTTCATTTTCAAAACCTGGGTTTGCATTTGTGTAATGATGCAAAGCACCAATGCAAGCCCAGGTCTTTAAAATGGTACTTTTTTGGAAGACTACTCCCAGAATCCACCAGCCAGCCTAGGTAGAGGATTCTGGGGGTTGTATTTTTAAAAGTAGTGATGCAAAACAAGAGCCAGTGATCTGATTGTTGGACTACAACTTTGGCAACCAGGGTTCAGTTCCTCGTTCAACCATGAAACCCATATGCTCTCAGCCTCAGAGGAAAGCAATGGCAAACCATCACTGAACAAATCTTGCCAAGAAAACCTCATGATAGGCTCACCTTAGGGTTACGGTATGTCAGAAATGACTTGAAAGCACACAACCACAACAATTGATGTAAAACAGGCCTGCTGTTATCTACCACCATTGCCAAACTCTGTCCAAAGTACCACCATGCCCTCTCAACTCACCCTTCCATGCTACGTCTTTGACTACTTCATATGTAAGATGGAGCAAAACAGATGTGTATGGTAACAAACTCTGAAGTATTGTGTTGCTCAGTCTCCATAGTTTTGTTCCAAATGAGAATGCAAAACAGCATGTAGCTGCACTGATCTGTCTTAACACTTGTAGATCTTAATTGCTCATTCAAGACCAGGCCGTGGTGTTGTCCCTGTGAGCTCCATTGCAACAAGGCTCAGCACACTACTAATGGGCAGTTACAATTATCTTTCAGGAGCTCCTCAGCCATTCGTCTGATCGGCCCGAGAAGCAGTCACTCAAGGAATCCTTGGAGGCCATGCAGGTAGGAAACCACTTTGAGATGGCACTGGAGACGTCTACTTCCAGGACCCTTCTAAGGTTTAATCAAAGAATGGTGGACTTTTGTGCTGCCATACATGGTCCTTCCATTCCTCTGCAAGGTCAGTTTCCTAACTGCCACCCATGGATGGTTGCAGAGCCACCAAACGTCCTTCTCCCAGGGAGATACTCAAAACTCCAAGAACCTAGTGGCTATTGCAGCAAGTCCTACCTGATCCCCAGGTTAGAGATATCATTCACCAGAGTCCACATATTTACAGCTTTCGTCATGGCCACAAAGGCAGGAAACCTGTGATTATGAGATTCAATTATAAGATTATGAGAATCCTACCTTCTCTATGAGCTATCAGATGGAAGTCCTACAGTGGTGTTGATAGTGGATGAACACAATTACTTCTGGTACAGTCCATAAAAGTTTACAGTTCCCGAAACATGGTGTATTTGAAATTCTAGACCAAGAGAAGTCACTCTATTCTGTTTTGGTCAGACCTCACCTAGAATACTGTGTCTAGTTCTGGATACCACAATTCAAGAAGGATATTGACAATCTACAGGTAGGCAACCAAAATGGTGAAAAGTCCGGAAACCATCCCTTATGAGGAGTGGCTTAGGGAGCTGGGTAGGTTTGGAGAAGAGAAGGTTGAGAGGGGACATAATAGCCCTGTTTAAATATTTGAAGAGATATCATATTGAGCCTGGAGCAAGCTTGTTTTCTGCCTCTCCAAAGACTTGGATACAGAGCAATAGGTTAAAATGACAGGGAAAGATATTCCACCTGAACATTAGGAAGAATTCCCTGACTGTAAGAGCTGTTTGGCAGTGGAAGAAACTGCTTTGGAGTGTGGGAGGGCAAGTTACTTTTGGCATCCATTATCACTGAAGCATCCTTCAAGAACGATGTATGCTTAGAAGTGCCCGCCGTGTGTTCAGTGTCACTTACTCCCAATTAAGTGTGCTTAGTATAGATTGCAGGGAGCCTGCCTTATTCTTGGGATGGCTCAATGACAATTGATATCGTAATATTTCCATGGTCACGTAAGGAGACTGCAAGGGAAGGTTGAACTATCTTTTGAGGGAAGCTTTTCTGTCATGCTAAGAACTTGAAAATGTTACCTTTGCTTGGATGACAATGCCCAGAATCCCCAGTGACTGGTGATTTGGGGAGCTGTCATCTCAGGAATGGTAACCTTTCTAAGCTTTGGACATGAACGGTTTGAAGAGTCCCCAACATGTTCCTTGCAGCTCTGCTGGAAAACCGCCAGTGTAATTAAAATGCATTTTTCCTGTCACGGCGAGAAGGGTTTTCCAGCCTTCCCGCAAAGACTGAGCATTAGAACGCAAGGCAGCATTCAAAGGACAGGCCCTTGGCAATTCCAGGGAGGCTCTAATCTTTGTTTGTCTTGCTAACTGTTGCTGCCAGGAAGGATTGGGAAACCAGGGGACAGCATGATATTATAAGACTTGCCACTTTGGCCTCTTTAAGTTTAGAAGGTCCGGACCCTGGGGCTCATCTTTGAAGTTCTCTATGCCATTTTATGCGGAACTGACAGAACGGAAGGAAAAGAGCTGAGGGGGAAAGGAGATGCAGAGATGCAATTCACACACACACACACACATACACAGATCAGATACAGAACAGAAGCATTGCAATGAAAGGTCTGTTTCCTTATTTTCCCTTCTTTCCTTCCTTCCTTAGTATCACAGAGTTGTAAGAGACCCTAGGAGTCATCAAGTTGAACCCCTTGCTAAAGTGCAGGATTTCCAGCTAAAGCATCCCCAATCCAGTCTCATTTTGAAGACAGTCTGAAGGCATTTGGTTCCTTTGCCTAACCACTCTGTCTGTCAAGATGTCCCTTCAAATGTTCCATCAAAATTTGCCCTCCTGTAACTCCAAACCTTTAGACCTAGTTCTAGTCTCAGAGGAAGCAAAGAACAAGCCTGCATATTAGAATCATATTGGTGCATCTGTGCAATGTGCCCCCCCCAACCCAACTATATTCTGGGGAATCATGGAATTTGTACTTTGGTGAGGCACTGGAGCATGTCTGGCTGAGATTTCTAAGTACTCCTCCATAAACTGCAAATCCCAGGATGCCATCGGATGTCACCATGTCAGTTAAACTGGAATCATGGCACTATCGTTGCATAGCATGAAAGGGTCCCTGGTGTCATCGGCTGATCTTGATCTCTGACCTCTTTTGTGAATGTGCATTGTGTAGCTGCTGACATTACATATGTGGACACAAGCCACAATAGTGTTGAATATCTTGGTCACTTTGTTCTTGCACCAGTACAGAATTGTAAGTCTGACATTGTAAAGAATTCAGAGTCTTCATGTGTCAGCTGTTGTTGTCAAGATGCCTTTCTTCTGGAAGGAGGCAATCCCAGAAGAGGAACCCATGCAAACTTGCAGCTGGAGTGCCCAATTGTTATATTTATTTATTTCTTAGGACAGGCCTACAATTTCCCCCATGACCTAATATGTGTGCCCATGGAATGCACAGTCTGTGGGGAGATCATGTGCGGCTTCCTTAGTCGTCCGTCATTTGCTGCTCTCTTCCGTCCATCAGGAGAACTGCAGCTCTATAGCTGCAGAAGCCTTTCTTGTGTGTTGTGTGCCTTCAAGTTGTTTCCAATTTATGGCAACCCTAAGGAGAACCTGAGAGACATTGTGACATAGGGATTTGAGTGTTAGGCTACGACTCTGGAGATGAGGATTCAATCCCCAGCTCAGCCGTGAAACCCACTGGATGAGCTTGGGCAAGTCACATACTCTCAGCCTCAGGGGAAGGCAGTGGCAAACCTCTTCTGGACAAATCTTGCCAAGAAAACCCCATGATAGGTTTGCTTTGGGGTCGCCGTGGGGTTTTCTTGATGAGTTATTCACAGGAGGTTTGCCACTGCCTTCCCCTGAGGCTGAGAGAGAGTGACTGGCCCAAGAACCCTGGTCTCCAGAGTCGTAGGCCAGCACCCAAACCACTACGCCATGCTGGTTTCATGAACTCTTCTCAGTAGTTAAAAACAATGCAAAAGCATTTGTAGAAGTATGAGGGGTCCTTCCAGCCATCCTTTTGTTGTGATGACAGCTTCTGTTAGTTCCTACCAAGTAGGACTGTCTTATTCTGGCTTTTTGATCCGTTTTTTCAGGATTTGGCCATGTATATAAACGAAGTCAAGCGGGACAAAGAGACTTTAAAGAAAATCAGTGAATTTCAGAGTTCTATAGAAAACCTGGTAAGGCCCCCAACCATCTTGATGTCTTCTGCCTTCTCTTTGCAAAAATACTTAGCAGCTATAGTCTAGCCACAACATAGGGGTACCTTGTGTGGAGGGCTGTCATGAGCAGAGATGGGGCCAGGCATACAGACTTTTAAAGATGCTCCTTGTGGGACATATCTGAAGATCACTTGGGTGCTTGGTGGCCATTTCCGTATGTTTGGCACTTATAACTTCTAACGGTCTGTTTTAACACTTCCCTGCCTTACCCTACAGCCAGTGAAACTGGAAGAATATGGGAGGCCAAAGATTGATGGTGAGCTGAAGGTTCGGTCGATAGTAAACCACACGAAGCAGGATAGGTGAGTGCGGAAGCAAAACAACAAGTAATAAAAAGCTAATTTCAGAGAAACCAAATATTGTCTACATTCTGTGTATATGTGCCTTGAAGTCACCTGTCAACTTATGGTGACCCCATGAGTTCCAGTAAGGCTTCCTTAGGCAAGGAATACTTAGAAGTGGACTTGTCAGTTCCTTCCTCTGAGATATAGCCTAGAGCACCTTGGATTTGTTGGCAGTCACCCATCCAAGTACTAACCAAGACTGACCCTGATTAGCTTCCAAGAGCCAATTGGATCTTTTGCCTTTAGGGTATTTAGGCTCCTGTTATCCACATTATAGGTGACTTCCACCACTAATAAAACCAGGGATGGGCAACCTCAGATTCTGGAGTTGAATCTGTCCTTCCTGAGCTCCCAACCCAATCTTCAGGGCTTGCCCAGATAGCCATACCCAGTGACACCAACTGGGATTCTGTATTTCTTTACATTTTTATTCTTTCCTACAGGTATTTGTTTTTATTTGACAAAGTAGTGATTGTCTGCAAAAGGAAAGGCTACAACTATGAGCAAAAGGACATTATTGAGCTGCTCTGCTACAAGATGACTGATGATCCCACGAATAACAAGGACATCAAGAAGGTGGGGGCTCAACAGATAGACTTTTCCAGCTTATGGAGAGGCAGTTTCTTCGCCTGTGTACCTCTTTCTGGGTTCTATGGGGCCAATTTTAACTGAATATTGTAAGCACAAATGCACTTGAAATCCAAATGTGTGTTGTTAACAACATCACAGCCCCACTGCCAGTGGCAGGAATCACTCCCTCTAAGGTCAGAACGAGGCAACCAGGCATGTGATCAATGCTGGGTGCCTCAGTCTAATCTCAGAGAGACTTGGGACAGCAGCTAGCACAGCGGGACACACATGCAAACAGCCATCTGGTGTTGCAATGGAGTACCTAAGGTAACAGGGAGATGTCAGGGCAACTTCAGGACCAGAATACTCCAAGTTGCTCCTGGAGTAGTTTGGCCCATTCACTAGTCCAACCCACAGGCATGAAGGAATACAGAGCTGAAAGATGCCCATCTTTTTTAAAAGACCTCTAAAGATGGAGAGTCCACTGTTTTCTGAGACAGTCTATTCCATTGTTCAAGAGCTCTTACAGTGAAGTTACTCCTGATGCCTAGGTGGAATCTCTTTTCTTGTAATTGGTTCATGTTCTCGTCCGGTGATTTCCAAACTTTGGTCCTCCAGGTGTTTTGGACTTCGGCCCTCATAGCAGACAGTTGGCCAAGCTAGCTGGGGCTTCTGGAAGTTCCTAACATCTCAATGACCAAAGTTTGGAAACCACTGTTCTAGTCTCTGGAGCAGCACCTGTTCCCTTCTCCTGAAATCTAGGAAGGGGTCACACTCCTCCTAGTATTCTTCCTCTTGGTTATCTGCATTTACTCATTTTCTACGGTGGGCCAAGAATTGGGTGTTGGGTTTGTGAGGTGTTGAGGCCAACTTCCCGATGTAGGAGACTCAGTTTTAACCAGTTGTGTCTCCCTCCCTTCTCTCTGTCATGCTTCCCAGTCACATGGAAAAATGGTGAGTGACATCTACATACTCAAATGTTATTATATAGCAGCACTTGATATTTGTGAGTAGCACTGTGGAGCCTTTGGATGCTCTGTGCATGCATGGTTATATCCATCCTTACAAATGGCTCTGTGAGGTAGGCCTGTCGTTGTGAGTGGCTGAAGCAAAGAAAGCTGCTTTTAGATTTTTATTATAATTATTATTTCTAGCTGTATTTCGTTTTAACCTCTGCAGTCCCATATTGAAAGAAAGACAAGATATTAATTAATTCACTAATTAATTTATCAGAGCATGGGAAATATCACTGTTTTAGATCACTGACTTCCAGAATCCCCCCAACCAGCCTGGCAAGATGGAAGCAAAAAAGTAACTTTTCTCTAATTCTGAGCATTCTCCAGTCCCCAAAGCAAATCCTGACAAGCTTCCTGGATCTTCTCCATGCCTGTTTGGTTGCTGTTTCACTGCTGCAGAAGACATGCTTTTGGGTTGCTTCAACATCAGCCCTTCCCTCTCCTGTTTCTTTTGTAGTGGTCCTATGGCTTCTACCTCACGCACCTCCAAGGCAAGCAAGGCTTCCAGTTCTTCTGCAAGACAGAAGATATGAAGAGGAAGTGGATGGAGCAGTTTGAAATGGCCATGTGAGAGTCTCCTGGTTCATTGATGGTGATTGTTATGTTGGGAAATGTGAGAAATAGTAGTAGGTCTCTCAAGCAGAGTAATCGATTGGCAAGGCAGAAGCTGAACAACAACCAGTCCCATATTCCCAACCACACAGGGTCCAGAAGAGAAAAGCAGCCAACTTAATTTTGGCGGGGAGGAGACTGAATATAAGTAGCTTTACATACAACATTTGTCCATAGTCATTTCTGAGTTCTAATGGAAGAAAGGGGGAAAGAAGAATGGCATCATGTTAGAGTGATGCATGAAGAGAGTGAGTATAGATAGACAGACAAACAAGAAAGTCTTCAAACATGCAAACAGGTAGTAGTCAGTATAGGTAGGTAAATAGTCACTAACCCTGACATCATGATGATGATGATGATGATGATGATGATGATGATGATGATGGAGAAACCAACACAGAAAAACTGTTTGTTTTTATCTGTCTTCCTCTGCCTCAGCTCAGGGCCTGGTTGAGGTACATTAACACATTAAATATTAATTCCTCAGCAATGTTGCTTTATTTGCAAAAAAAAAAAATTGCTGTAACTGAGGATTTGTTATGCATAAAACTTGCACATGGTTGATTTGCATAGAAAACAGCATTTTCTGCAATTAATATTGAAATATTATTTTCCTGCACAGAAAATGCTGTTTTCTATACAAAACAGTGATGTGAAAATTTTGCACATAATAAGTCCTGAATTGCGAATAGCCTTCAATATATTTGTCCAGTCTGGAAAAAAACAAAGCTGAAGCAGAAAGCATTGGACAAGTATAAATGGCAAGGAGGAGGTATCTTTAGATGCCTGGTTCACTGCCCCCAAAAGCCTCCAGGTGATTCTGGAAAAGAACATGAAATGTTACTTGATTGGGGTTTTGGAAAAATGGTTGTACTTTTTTGCCTCTTGAGTGTGTTTGTGTTTTGCTTTCTTCCTAGGTCTAACATTAAGCCAGAGAAAGCCATGGCCAACAACCACAATTTCCAGATGTACACGTTTGACAAGACAACTAACTGCAAAGCATGCAAGATGTTTTTAAGGTAAGAAAAATAAATTCTCCGTACATTACTACATTTGGCTGTTCTCTGCACATGTTTCACAAAGGCAAGGGAGCGCATGTCTCCAGAGAACAGCGCTAAAGCATTTCTCATGCAGTATCAGCCTTTACCTGCTTAGAGTCTTGTGTCCTTATGGATTTTGGATTCTCTGGCAAGAATGTTTCTGACCCAGTCATGAACAAGAGTACATGGTTTTAGAATAATATTCTTGCTTCTGGGCTGAGTGTATTCCACTAGGAATACCTTGGAAGCAATCAATCTACAGTTAGCTAAGCTTTGCAAAACTCTTCCTTGCTTTTTGCATTGGGAGATTTACATAACAGGTTTTAGCACTGAAATTAGAAAGACCCAGAAGTGCCCATGGAACATGCTTACGATTTGGAGAAAGTCTTTGGCCAATGAAATCTAATATGTCTCTATGAACCTATAACCACAGATCATGAGTATTTTGAGGTGGATGCCTTTATTAGTGATAGTCAAGTGTCTGCACCCCAGAACAAATTTGGATTTAATCTGTGTTTTTCAAGCTTGGCCTCATTTTGAACAAAGACATCCTTCCATTGTCCTTGGAGCAGAGGGATGGTTAGAAGACCAGTCTGCTTCATCTTTGTGCAGTTTGACATTGTGCCTTTTCTTGATCCCATCCACCTAACAAATGTGTTGTTCCAGCAAGACTGTGTCTGTGATTTGCCACATTAAAAGATGTTGGGGGAAAGTGCCATGCTAGCAAATTTTAGCGATGCTCTCCACTTTGTCTTTCCCCAGAGGAACCTTCTACCAAGGCTACCAGTGCATGAAGTGCAAAGTTGGTGCTCACAAGGAATGTCTGGAGATCATCCCACCCTGCAAAATCAGTAAGTTCTCTCCAAGTCAAAAGATGCTGTTTACAATCTGGCTCTACACACGTGTGCAATTTTGAGACAATTTGTTTTTAAGTTTGTATTTTAATCCTGAGTCTGTGTGCTGTAGTTGGATGTTGGACTAGGACTCCAGGAGACCAGGGTTCAAATCCCTAGTTGTTCATGGAAACCTACTGGGTCATCTGAGCTAACACACTCTCTCAAGCTCAGAAAAAGGCAAAGGCAAACCCCTCTGAACAAATCTTCCCAAGAAAACCCTTGGATAAGGTCTCCCACAAGTTTGACTTGACTTGAAGGCACATTACAACACTTTGACACCTAGGCCGTGTTTCATGCCTCTGCTTTCAAACAAATACTTGTTGATTCCAGAGGTAACTAATATCTCCCCAAAATAAGTCTTTTCCTCAGCCAATCATCTTAAAAAGTAACTTTTCTCAAGCACTGGTTCTTGCAGCAAAAAAACAGCAGAGGCATAAGTCAGCTGAGAAGATATTTGCATCTGATAAAATGGGTTCTACTTCTTCATTCCTTCATATGGACTGATGCCATTGTCCTCATGTTAGCTGCAGCAGACAGAGAAATCACTTCTCCGTGAGTTATTCCCACACCATGGGAATAAAATAAAATGAATTTTTCAAGGCATGCATCAGGTCATCTCACAACACAAAACAGACAGACAGTATTTTCTCTATTATTTTTGCCCTGAGTGCCTCTTTCCATCCTTTTTGTTCAGAAGGATGCTATATAGATGCTGTGTCCCATTGATCTAAGTATCAAGAATAAAAGAATTGCTCTGCTCCAAAGACCTTACAACCTGGATTGTGAAGGTGGGTCAGAGTCGGAGGAGAGTAGAGAGTAGAGGGAAGGAAGAGATGCACAGATAACAAGAAGCTAAGAAGTGGAAAGCAGGGATTATTGAGGGGCTAGTCTGGAAACTAAAATCTAACCACATGTTAGGCAGCTTGAGCCTTTTCTCACAAGATTTCAATCGCCAACATAATTGGAACCGTTTCCGCCTGTTGGCTAAACAGAAGATTGAGATGGTTAATTTTACTGCCTGCACTGACCAGTCATTCCACTTTAATTTTTAACTTTTAGGTTCTCCACCAGACCAGGTAAGCTCCACTGCTTTTTTACTACTTCCTCTCTGGGAAGGATGGGGTGGGGTGGCCTTGGACTTTGTTGTGTGCATTCGAATATTTGCAAAAGGGGGTGGTGGACAGAGGCTGTTAGATGAAGAGGAAGGTTCACACATGTGCATGAGGGGTGAGACAGCTTTTGGAGACATCCCACAGCCATTCGACATTTAGATACCTCCTTCTATAATATTCTGCAAAGACATTGCAGAAGGGAATATCCTGTCATTCCTTCTGCAGCACCTTTGTTTCAGGTATGGAACGGCAACCAGAGACTGCCAAGCCCAGTGTAGTACTCATACTGGCTTAACTAAGGGTTATACCACCTCAAGAATTTTGGCCTCTGCATCCTCCCTTCCCCAAAGAAAAGAAAAGGGTGCGAACCTGTAAAAGTGCTGAAGAAATTGCACTCTGTAGTTAAAACACCACACTTAACATGTAAGGCTCCTGTGCACACATATTTTGTGTACCATGCAATCATTTCTTCTTGTCTCTCCAAGGAGGTAATTGAACTTTTAGATTGACTCTCAGCAGCAATCTGAAGTCAGCGCAGCCTTTTCCTCAGCTGTTCATCCACAATTTGGGTAGCACTCCCAGCTTCTCTTTTTTAAATGAACGGGTTCAAGAATAAAGCTTAGCTTTTTCATTCTCAAATCTTCAAACACTTTATACATATAACAAGAGCCCTTTAAGGTAGGTCAGTATACTTGTCCCCATGTTAACTGCAGGGGAGAAAAGGTTGATTCTAAAAAAATAACTGGTTCTGTGCTGCTGAATCTGCCATTGATAATTGATTGATTGATTCAGTCATTCATTCACTCTGATCAATATATGGGAAGAATCCAATTTGCTTGTTCTTGAGTCCCAGTCTTGGGGGGAAGAGTTGGGTTATAAATAATTTAATGAATGGATGGATTGCTTGTTCTGGCCGCCAGAGTAATCTATGACCAAAATAACTTGGATTTTAAAGCTTTCTTTTCTCTGTCTCTTGGCAGGACTCGCTGAATATAGGTAAGGTTATAATTTTCATCTCGTTCATTATTAGTTCTGTCGTTTTGTTTCAGAATACCCCTGAGGACCAGTACCATTGTTTGCCCCAGAAGATTAGCGAGACTTAAATAAGGGAATTTTGGTTGTGTAAGAAATGCCGACAGGTTAATGACCCTCTTTGCTTGTCACAGTTGGTACTGAATTAAGAACACTGATCTGCAAAGCACCTGCCCCATCTTGTATTATTAGGCTGTCATGTTTATTGCCAGCCAACCCCTCTTTTTTCTGCCCTTTCTTTTTGCAAGCTGTCTAGAAAATGTTAACTGATTCAGACAGAGAGTAGTCCTCACTAAATGAACATCTGCACCCAGTAATTTGTCAGCGAGCAAATTCCAGGTTTCCTTTCCAAATTTCCTCGCTGAGCAAATTCGACAAGAAATGGATGTGCCTTATTCGTGCAGCTTCTGGCAAGGTATAGGTATGTCTTTGGCTGTCCTTGCTGTTAAAGGTGCTTCCAAAGGTATCTCTACCCAAAAATGCTTTAAAAAATAGAAAAAAAGTCAGAAGCAAAAGCGACCAAATTTTCACTTCTGGTATTGATTTGGGGGGTTTGGAGGAGAGGTTGGATGCGGGGGATCTTGGGTCACAACTGTGCATAAAACTAGAGTAAGACACCATTTGTAGAGTCCTCCAAGAGCAGGGAAAGAAATGTTTTTATGGTTTAAAAGAATTCTGCTCCGGGGGCAATGTTGGGAACCACAATGACAGGCTTAAGAACATACATACTATGGGGTTTATTTT
>NC_056528.1:18434393-18438915 GCF_019175285.1 Sceloporus undulatus | reverse complement strand
AACCACAATGACAGGCTTAAGAACATACATACTATGGGGTTTATTTTCTTACTCCTTTCATATTTGCCCACCTTTAAAAAGATAAGAATTCTTCTGCACTCCAAGCAATTGAAATCTGGGGACCGGAGGCAGGATTTTTATTGTTCCTTTATTTTGCACACATGCATGCATTATAACTATACTCTGCTGTAACGCAACAAAAATATCAATGGTGTGACAGATTAGACTTTCAGAGGGTGAATCTTCACTGTAGAAATAATGCAGTTTGACACCGCTTTAACTGCTGAAGCGCTATTCCATGGAATCATGGGATTTGTACTTTTGCAATACTTTAGCCTTCTCTAGCCAAGAGTTTTGATGCCTCACCAAACTCTAAGTCCCAGGATTCAGTAGGATGGAGACATGGCTTTTTAAGTGGTGCCAAACTGCATTATTTCTACAGTGCAGATGCACCCAGAGTGTATCTGCCTTATATCATTATATCACTTTGAGACTACTTTAACTGTCACGGCTCCATCTTATGGAAGCCTGGGGTTTGTACTTTGGTGAGTTACTTAAAATTCTTTGGTGGCGAGATCTAGTGCCTACCTGCAGAGAATTCCAAGCCCCTTCCCAGACTACAAATCCCAGGATTCCATGGGATGGAGCCATAGTAGTTAAAGTGGTATGAAACAGTTATAACTGTATAATACACACACAGAGAGAGAGAGAGAGAGAGAGAAGCACCTTGTTAGTTACTGGCAGTTCATTTGCAGCTAGAAACATTTCTTCTGCCTCTTCCTCTCCTCTGAAGAAGCCACCATCCAGCTCTTCCTTTTCCTGCTCCATTCTAGGTCCCAAAATGGTGGCTGTTCAAAATTATCATGGGAACCCGGCTCCTCCAGGGAAACCTGTGTTGACATTTCAAACGGGAGAAGTGATAGAGCTGCTCAGAGGGGACCCAGAGTCGCAGTGGTGGGAGGTGAGTGCGAATCTTTCCGGGACTGTTTAGGCAGTAACAAAACAAGTCCAGTCTTTCACAGCATGACATTTGTGACAAGAGACCAGGGGATGGGGCAGACTGTAGATGGCATGGGGTAGGGGACACTGATAACTATAGCAGGATAACCTGAAGCAACAGACCTAGTTAAATATGTCTTGACCTGGGAATTGATTGTCTTTACCGAAACTGCAAAGAGGTCACATAATCCATTAATGGAAAAAAATAGCCCTGTCTTCTCCATGCACCCTGATTTGTTTTTCTTCGTTTCAACATGATACATGCACAGGAAAGAGTCTGATGGATTCATTGATTGATTGACGGACGGATGGATGGATTGATCTATTTATTTTCTCATCTTACACCCAGAATGGGACCCAAAGTGTCTCACAAGTTAAAACAAAATACTGTGGAAGCAGTTGATAATACATAAATTTAAAAAATAATAATTGTGAGATAGTGAAAAGTGAAATCAAGACTGCATTGAAACTGCAGAAATATCCCAGTTTCACACTGCTTTAACTACCATGGCTCCATGCTATGGAATTCTAGGGTTTGTAGTTTGGGCACCAGACAATTCAAATCCCTTTCCCACAGCAGTATTTAAGATCAGTTGCCAAAGCCATTTTCTTTCTCTTGGGACTGAAAACATCTTCTCTCTCAGAGCTTCTGCCATGATTCTTTCTTCATCTTTATTTCTAGGGACGGCTAATCTTGTCCAAGAAGTCTGGTTATTTCCCCAGTTCGTTGGTCAAACCTTGTCCTGTGGATGCAAGGGTGAGGATAAAAGAAGAATCCTGATGCTGGACCAGACCAGACATCCATCAGATCTAGATCTTACTTTCTCACAACAGCTGTGGACTCATCAGCAGACCCAGGAACCCATACACACTGCAGAATTATAGTGCTGTTATTCCACTAACTTCCAGGTGTCAAAACTCACCCTCTGGCATCGGAGGATTTAGATACAGAGTGCCAGGAATTTACAGCTCCTAATAAGTCTGAAAAGTTGGAGGCTGAGACAGTGAGAGACCCTGAAGACACATCACCAACCTTTGTTGAAAGACAAAAAGATAGGGAGACGTTGTGCTATTCCAGTGGCTGTTAAATAGGCTACATAGATTAATTAGGCACCCAATGTTTGGAGACAACTGACTATAAATCTTCCAGCAGCTCAGTTGCTTGCCACTGTCTTATCTGAGTGACTGGCAGAACTCTTCATGTTTGTGTTTTCCTTGGATTGACTACACTTTCACAACTCTGTTTGCTCCTTGCTGGCTTCTTGTATCAAGACTACTGAATTGCTGTAATGACTTCTGGACCAGTTGATGACCACCCTCTTTCTTCTCTCTTCATCTGGTTTGGATAGCCTGCTGTGATAGACTTGGACTAGATGAATGATCCAACAGCTTTTGTATGCCAACCCCTGCTGCATGGGCCACTTCTTGACACCATGGTTTCACTCTATGGAATTCTAAAATTGTAGTTGAGAATTGCTCCTCCTTGAACTACCAATCCCAGGATTTCATGGGCAATTAAAGTTGAATCATAGCACTATAATTTTGTAATGTGAATGGACCTTTGGAAGAGAAACACATTTCCCCTTGCCAAGTGGCTTTCAGTTCTATCAGGTTACCTCCCTGAAAGCAAAGATTCCATCCCTGGGACAGAATCTGAATCTTTTGGGGTCACAGTACATCCCTATGGGCTTCCCCAAACAATCACACCCCTTACTTGTAGATTCCCAGCTTCTAATCCATGCAACTCCTATGGATTAGTAATGGCTCTAGATTGGTATCTGTTGGTATTTTTGGAATTTGGCCCCTGAGAACTTATCCCAGATTGTAAGAGGCTCCTCACCCTTCCTCTAGCTTTGTGTCTAAAGGCTGTGGAGTTTACGCATCTTGAAACCAAATGTCCTCCCTTCCTTGGCATGCTCCAATCTGTGGATCTGTTTTTTCTCCCAAAGAGTAACTGTCGGAGGCGGGAGGCAACTTTCCTCCTCTATTGTCCTTGTTCAGGTTGCAGTTAATAACTCATAAAAGTAGTTGGTCTATTAAAAAGCCACGCACTGCCAAGAAAACCCATCAGGAATGATCTATCGCCTAATTAGGATGCCTCTGCAGCAGTAATATTCTCTATTCTCTCTTCCGTAGCCTCCCAGCACCCGACCCTCATCGCGAGAGATGGACTACTCGGCCTACCCTTGGTGAGTGGCTCTGTGGGGAGTAAGGTTATCAGATGGTGCCATTGGAGCAAATGCTCCAGAGCCATTGGAGATTAGATACTGCAGGGGAAATGTCCTCATGGCTAATGCTGGGATGGATCAGGAGGCTGTGCCAGTGAACCAAAGATTCACCTTTATTTTAATAAATGCATTTCAGTCTGACAATTTAACAGATGGTATATTTAGCCAGGGGAAGAGAAGGTTAAAGGGTGACATGATAGCCATGTTTAAATATTTGAATGGGTGTCATATTGAAGATGGAGAAAGCTTGTTTTCTGCTGCTCCAGAGAATAGGACATGGAGCAGTGGATGAGAACTACAGGAAAGGGTGTGCTACAAAAACATTAGGAAGAACTTTTTTAAAGAGCTGTTCAACTATGGGATACTCTGCCACAAAGTGTTGCAGTCTCCATCTTTGGAGGTTTTTAAACAGAGGCTGGATGGTCATTTATTAGAAGTTGTATATTCCTGCGTGGCAGAATGAGGTTGAACTGGATGGCCTTTGGGGTCTCTTCCTACTCTAGGATTCTATGATCCTGACATAGTTTTCCTATGTACATTGCAAATGGCTCAAGTTCCATTTTTGCAGAAATGATATTTTATAAAACAGAATCCTATGGCCTGTTTAAAAGACAAATGGATTCTTCTTGAGGTTTCCAGGAAAGGCAGTTTATCTTTTTAAAGGAAGGCAGCAAATTAAAGAGCAACCTAGCAGGATCTGGATAGGCAAGGAGCCACAAAAAGTGCCTAGGAGCCAGACTTGGCCTATGTGTTGCCTGGGCTATCCATGTATGATATGAATGGGGAAATGTGGGGTAAGTGCAGGCATCCTTCTAACAAAGAGTGTATTTTCCTCCTGTAGGTTTGCAGGCAATATGGAGAGGCAGCAGACAGACAACCTCCTCAAGTTGCACTGCAGCGGGACGTACTTGATCCGCGAAAGGCCGGCAGAGGCTGAGCGTTTTGCCATCAGCATTAAGTAAGTGACTTCCCGGCAGCTGTTTGTCTGGGATAGCCCTTATTTCTTGGCACGTTTCTTTGTTTCCTGTTCATTTATTCACCTCTTTTATTTTATTCCCTCCCCAGATTTAATGATGAAGTGAAGCATATTAAGGTGGTGGAAAAAGACAATTGGATCCACATCACAGAAGCCAAAAAATTTGAAAGCCTTTTGGTAGGGCTTTTGTCTTTTCAATGATCTATACTTGTAGCTTTGGGGTTTGTTTGTTCTGTTGGCTAGGATTAAGGATTGACTCTTGAGAAGGTTCATGGGTTTTGATCTCTCTTATGTAGGAACTTGTTGAATATTATCAAAC
>NC_056528.1:18405425-18432029 GCF_019175285.1 Sceloporus undulatus | reverse complement strand
CAAAATCATTCCTGAAGGAGAGTTCAACAATTGGACACGACGCTGAAATATCCCTACAAGTCTCGGGAACGGTCTGCCTCCAGAACCTTAACACGATCACCAGGTATACCAGGATGTTAGTTTGTGTCTTCATAGGGCTGTGTACTGTACAGCCCCTGCCACACCAGACTACAAAAACCCAGGATTCCTTAAGATGGTAGTTCCATCCTAAGGAATCCTGGGTTTGTAGCCCGAATTCCATAGCATGGAGCCATGGCAATTTAAGCAGTGTCAAACTGCTTTCATTCTGCAGTGCAGATTCGCCTGTTTTGTGTGAAAGGGCCCTGGGCAGCTTTGGAAACCCCATCACTTGCCAGCATTGATGCCCTGTTTCCAAAATGTGTTGAACTGCATATTTCTATAATGTAGACATCCAGTTCACTAGTACCAGAGATTAACTGCTGAGTGAATTCTCTCTTGGCAAGATGTTAGGCATATTCTCTGGTTCTTTGAACTGAAGTGCATCTACACTGTAGAAATAATGCAGTTCAACACCACTTTAACCACTAATTTACTAGCTACTCTTAAAACGGGTTTGACTTTCCTGATATTGTTCCTTACTTTTGTCGATGAGTACGTGGCGCTAGCTGTGATGCTACATTGCAATAATAATCCAGCTTGACACCACTTTAACTGTCATGGCCCCCATGTTTCCCCAACAAAACTCCCAACCAAATCTGCCCACCTTTCTTCTCACCCACCCTCAAAATTCGGCATAATTAGGGATGACGGCAAGGCTGGGAAATTGCATTCCCAGAAAACCTCTGCATGCATGCTTTCCTAGTGTCTAAATATTCATAACTCTTTAAATAAGCAATACACTCTCATCAATATTTATTACAGATATATTATGCATTCATTTTTCTGTCCCAAAGATGTTGGGACCCCGAGGCGTGCATAGACCAAATGGAAAACAATAAAGAAATTGACAATTTAATGCAAGAACTCATGCAAGAACTAATGAAATTAACACACTGTCAGCAACCCAAAACAGAACAAGGCCGAAGAGTTAACTCTGAAAGGGAGACGGGATGGATTTCAGGTGGTGTACTTTGCAAAAGCTGGGGATTATGGGAGGTGTAGTATATAAAAAAAGAACATTTCTATAGCAATATCATGTACATTCCTATATTGCTTATCAGTGAACTCAGCACTCTCTACCCAGTTTACAATTTGTAAACCAATTGCCCCCAACAAGCTGGGTACTCATTTTACTGACCTACAAAAGGATGGAAGACTGAGTCAACCCTGGAGCCCTTGGGATCGAACTCACAACCGTGTGGCCGCAGTAGTGGCATTTAACCACTGTACCATGAGGGCTCCCATTTCTGTGCCCTGCCAACCTATGATAAATGGACCTTTGATGAGCATGGAGGTTGATTCAGCAAGACAGTTTGATGTTCATATTTTTTTTAATCTTAAAAAATATAGAAATGCTGCATGTTTTGTGTTTGCCTCACTGCGTTTGCTGCGTTGTTGGTTTCTTCCCTCCTTTGTCAATGTACCATTTTAATCCTCGCTTCCCCACCCCTCTTTCTCCCTCTTCTTGCTGCCTTGTTTCTCTTTCACCCTTTTGCAGCTGCCTGCGCTTCCTACAATTTTTCCTTTCTCAGTCCTCAGGGCCACAACTTCACTTCTCAGAATTCCTCCACTCCTTTCTGGTCAGGTATATGTGTCTGTGTACACATGTGTATCTGTGTATATATATAGAGAGAGATATGTATGCATGTGTGTGTATATGTGTGAGCTTCTATTCTTTGAGGAGGGAAAAGATGACCTCTGTTGGCTAATTGAAGAACACCAGCCATGGTCTTTGCTATTGATCAACCATCAACTTCAGATAGTGGTTCCCAAACATTGGTCCTCCAGATGTTTTGGACTTCAGCTCCCCAAAATCCCAGCCAGCTTGACACATGTTCAGGGATTCGGGGAGATGGAGTTCAAAATACTTGGAAGATCAGAGTTTGGAAACCCCAGGCTTATGATGTATGGTGTGGACCAAAACACAGTCTACGCACTACAGAATTGTATGGCATTGATTCCACTTTAATGCTATGGCTAACATTCAATGGAATCATAGGGGTTGGAAGTTAGGGAAGAGCATGTAGAACGCTGTCAAAGAGCATCTATGGCTTCTCTGAATTACATATCCCAGGATTCCATTGAATGTTAGCCAGTATAATTGTATAGTGTGAATGGGCACCTAATGTTCCCAGGGGATGGGTGTGGAAACACATGGGCCACTTTGCAAATAGTCCCTCCTCAGCTTCATTCTTTGAGATGCTCTTGCACAATTGCCATTGGATTCAGTGGAGCTTTGAGCAGGAGAACATCCTGAAAGATGTCAAAGATATAGCCCTGTTAGTCTGTAGAATCAGTATGTAGGGAGACCTTGTAGCACCTTTGAGACTTACTGAAATAAAAAAAGTTGGCAGCATGACCTTTCGTAGACTTCAGTCTGCTTGCTCAGATGAATAAGATTCTTCTTACGCATCTGAGGAAGTAGACTGAAGTCTACGAAAGCTCATGCTGCCAACTTCTTTCTTTCAGTTAGTCTCAAAGGTGCTACAAGATCTCTCTACATCTTGATAGATTGTCCGTTTTATCATCTTAACACTCATGTGTCCCCATGTGACAATCTCCCCACACCTATGTCTGTGCTCCATTAATGGTCATACTCCGAAGCCATTGTCTTTCCATCCTTTCCACCCCCTTTTCCAGAACCCTCACTAAAGATCACTTTTCTCCTGCACCCAAACCCAGTTCAACCTCAGTTTGCAATGCATGGGAAGCCAACAACCACAGTAATGAAAGGATATGAGTAACAACATTCTTGGTTGAACTTTACGAAATCATTGCTTTTTCCTTCTTTGTCTTTGGAGTTTTCTTGTTGGCATTTGCACTTAACTGGCTTGATCGAGCATTACACTGCAAAAGTACCCAAGATACAGTCATCCCATCAAAACCACAAACTCACATGATGAATTTTCCAGATTGTGGAAAGCTGCCAATGTCCTAAAACTATGCCACACGCAGCTTGTCATGGGTTCCAGAGTTGCCCCATGGTGGTGGCTCATAACACACATCCTCTGTGTCACAATGTATCTGCTGTTGCTCTTAGAGTAAAATTCTGGCAGAAGCAAAGAAGCCAGCAAGGAGAGCTTAGGTTGAACTTGGGTGCGGCTCAGCCATTTGATGGAAGTGAGACCCTGAAATGCATCCTAACCTAAAAATGCATCCTTTGTTCCTTCCCACCCACCCCTTACCCACAGTATTTACACCTCGGGTCATCGGGACTGCCATAGCAAGGTACAATTTTGCTGCAAGGGATATGCGGGAACTCTCCTTGAGAGAAGGGGATGTGGTGAAGATCTACAGCCGGATCGGTGGCGACCAGGGCTGGTGGAAAGGCGAGACCAATGGGAAGGTGAGCCAACTTTTTAATGGAAAGGTACCATAGTCAAGTTATTGTACTACTAGCAGTAACACTACTACAGCTTACCAGATGATACCAAATAGTGTTTTGAATCATCAAAGGATTTGGCAGCAACAGTTGTTTTTGATGTTGTGGGTCCAAAACAGACGGCAGAAATCATCCAGTTTGAGATCGCTTTAACTGCCCGGGCTCAGTGCAAGGGAATCCTGGGAATTGTGGTTTATTGTGGCATCAGACCTCTCTGACAGAAAAGGCTAAATGTCTCACAAAACCGCAGTTCCCAGAATTTCCTAGCATTGGGGCAGGACAGTTAAAGCAGTCTCAAACGAAATCATTTCTGTAGTGTGTTTTGGATCATGGGTGTTGCTATTTTCTTTTAAGGAGGCAGCTATGGTGGGCTAAAATCCTGTTGATGACTTACACAGGCATAACCCCCAGGTGTGACTGTGTATCATCATCATCATCATCATCATCATCATCATCATCATCACTACTACTACTACTCACAGACTTTGCAAAAGGAGATACCCAGTATCCTGTACCCTGCTTGAAAATGTGAATACTGGGAAAGGATTCCCCAGAAATATTCCTGTTCTCCACAATGGAGATGAAACTATGGAAATTATTCATTTTCACTTCACATCCTTAACATCCCTACTTGTTCACCTGTGCCACTCTCTCATTTTATTCCCACTGTAGATCGGCTGGTTCCCTTCAACTTACGTGGAAGAGGAGGGGGTACAATGACCATCGGATCAGTGGACTCGATCCACAGATGTCAGGGAACGATGCGTCTTCGAGCATCCCATGCCTGTTCCTGGGGCACCAAGTGAAAAGTGACTGTCCCTTTTTCCAGCACTAACCTTCGACACAACAGGGCGGCTCTCATGGGCCCCTCTTTCAGTCTGCAAAAGTGTGGGTGGGGGAGCGAGCTCACACACGCAACACTGTGTGGCGTGGGCATGCTCCTTTGTGTTTTCTGTGAGCGAGGGGGTTGGGAGAGGTTGCACTGCTTCTCGTTGGCAGTTATATTTGTACATAAGAGGCTGAAAACAATATTGGATGCTGGGGAATGTTTGGGGAAAGCCCCAGAGCATCCAAGGGCTTGCTAGCCCAGGTGCTGTTCCACTGATGTGCATCGTGGGGGTCCTTTTGGTGGAGGCTGAACTAAAAACAATCCCACCTCCTGACATGGGGAAGTGGCAGAAGATGAAGTTGGATGGAGTCTCATCTTCTGGGAAAGGGATGTATTAGGCGTGAATGTGGAGAAAAGGGGGAGACTTGAGGTTTTCCCTGGGTCTATGAAGATGATGGCTTACCAAATGGTACCATGCCCTTCAAGAGAAGTCAAGAACTTCTCAAGGCACTTTGACTGGTGAACCTCAATATGCATTCCTTCCCGACTAGTGGCGTGGTGGGACAGCAGATACTACTTAAGCATGAGTTCTCCCAAGAGAAGAAAGCCTACAGTTGAATTGCTTTATCCAGTGACCTACCTGCTCACATGGTCTTGCCACCACATGTGCCAAATCAACCATGCACCACAGAGGTCTTATCTGAATTTTGCTTGGGCCTCACCTGCATCCAGGTGATAACTACATTCTAAGTAAGAATTTGAGCATGAGGAGGTTGGGATCCCACATGGGCTGGGATCACCATGAGAAGTCCAGCTCTGTATGATGTGCTGCATTACACATATGGTTTGGATGGTACATGGGACTGATTTCCACACTATTGTGTGGGCACAAAGCAACCCTAGGTGGGACCACAGTTATCTGGTTCCTTCTTAATCCAGATATTCTCACTCTGCCCTTTTGGAGATCTCTATTAGAAAGTGCTCACCGCCACTACATTTGCCCCAGCAGTTTCTTCAAGGGAGGATGACTGGAATAACGTAGAGAGGAAGACCAGGAAAGCTGCTTCCACACAATTGCCAGCAAGTGTGAAAGAACAACTGGAAGCCCTTTTCAGGAGAACTGCCCATACCTGACTCAGGAATCTGGGAGTTGATGTTTTCAGTAGTGAGTGGATCTCCTCTCTCTCATGCAGCAACGTCTACTTGTGGTGTTGCCTCTGATGGCCGCTCTCTACTGCCTCTATATTTCACTGTTTCCTTTGTTTTGTACATTTATACCACTTCTCATTTTCACAACCATTTTTTATCCTTCCAAACACTGGTCACCTTTACACCAAGGGGAGAATTTGTCGAGGGGCACAACTTTGGGGTCAGACATGGAACCCCATCCTCAAACTCCATCACCACCACCTGAGTCCAGACAGCAATTTTATAAGCCTCCTGGGATCTCTTATTGGCTGTTTGCAAAATCCTTTGGATGCAGCAATGAAGGGCAAGTCCTAAAATCAGTGGCCACACAAGGTCTGGTCATCCCCATCCAACCTCAAATAACACTGACTATACATTTCAGAATGCACCTCTTGTTTTCTTTCACCATTTAAATCTTGAGGCCTTCCTTGGTTTCTTCCACATGGTTGAAATTATGGACATTCACCAGTGGGGTTTGGGAAAATAAAACACTCCATGTGTATTCAGACATGATGACCATGGATAAAAGTTGCTCATGTCAAGAGGTTGCACTCTCTCTTTGGTTGCTCAGTTATGGCACACAAAGCTAAACGGTGGTGGCACGGTGAGGTGGCTGGCACCAGACCTTGCCAGCAGTGGCTGAATGATCTCAGTACAACTGGACACGTCTTCCAAGGGCTTGGAAACCAGTGCTGCTTCTACACTTGGGGCCTGATCCAATTTTACTACTTGCATTCATTTGGTCTATGCTAATTGGGATTCAAACTGGATTTAATCCAGGCACAGGGAATTGTGACCCTTGAGAGGATTTTGCCCTATCACTCTCATCAGCTCAAAGATTCCCATTGCTGGTGGTCAGAGATTTTGGGGATTGCAGTTCAAAAATATCTAGAGGGCCATATTGGCCCACTTCTAATTTAATCTAAGACATCTCCGGTGGAAAGGCCATGACTCTTCCGCTCACACTTTTAGGTTGGTGTCCATTTGTAGTCTTCCTGCCTTTTCCAAGCATTCCTTTGTTCTTACTGCAGAGCATTCCAACCTCCTTCTTCAGACAAGTTGGTACACCATCATGCCTGAGAACTCGGGATGAAAAATACGTTTGCAATTATACTTTGCCAGGATAAAAAATAGGTTTGCCAACAGCTGGAAAACCTGTCGGGGCAAATAATAGAACAGTGATAATTTTGCACAATTTTCTTCTCGTATTCAACATACCAAAGTGTTCGTTGGGAATTATTCTGCAGGGAATAGTGTGGGAAGTTGTACAACAAACACTTTTCTGTGCAAAAAACAGGTTTTGTGTGCGGGGGAGTGGGAGGCACATGATTTTCTCTGCAGAGCAATTCCTATGCAATGCTTTGGGATGGTCAAAGATGGAGAGAATACTGTGGAGGAATATTCATTTTCTTCCACAGCAGGGAGAAAACTACCTATTTCTTGTACCTGAGGATGAAATAGAACTGTAGCTTATGGATTGCTCAAAAGTTCCCTATTCGAGATCAGTCTGTATAACCTGAGTCACTCAGAGGAGGTTCTCTGGGGAGAGGGAATGGCAACACAACTGAAATCTTTAGCATAGACATTTCCAAGAAGGATCTGCCAGAAGCAGAGTACTTGCCCTTATTTTGCTTTCCATTCTGGCTGGTCCCAACATATACAGTTACATCTCAGAATTCTGGAGTTAGCCAAGTCTCCTGAACCTATCCAGGAATGGCAGCACCAAGTCAATTTACTGTTCTTTGTTTACTTAGATATACTACTGAATGTTAAAATACCAGGGCAGTGTATAGCGTAAAATCCACCATAAGAGAATAACAAACTGGAAAAGGGCATAAGAAGAATGATTGTAATCAAGACAGTCCTTGGATGTGGTTGCATCATGCATCAGGAAAAATCTGAGTGTCCAAATGCATTTTGAGCAGGGCACTGAATAGCCAAAACTTTTGGCTTCTGTTTGGATTCCTGACATGGAGAGAATACTCCAAAGCCAGGGCTGCAATAGTGAAGGTGCTGAGTAGCCATTAAGTTGAACCTCTGGAAACTCATGTGGCCCTTCTATGAGTGTTATGTATCCTAAGGATCTAGTGAATGGGCAGAGGGAGTGAAGACATTCGTTGTTTTTCAAGGCTTAAGTTTGGGCCTAGTGCAATGCAGGGATCCAATGCAAGTCCTTTGGCAAAAACTCCCCCAAATACTCGAATGTCATTCTATACCAGCTGGTGCTTCTAGCCTTAAGGGACAGGTCCTTCCCAAACAACCTTGTTTTGGAAGATCCCAGTAGTGATATTCCAGCAGCATGCCCAGTCTAAAGACAACTAGAACTAAAGCTGTTTTTAGTCTCCAATGACCTGCAGTGACTAAGGAAATACTTAGGCATACCTTAGATGGTTATTTTGGGAAACACAGGCCATTTGTAACACAACCATGAAGTTATCCATAAATGCAGCATTGTTGTGGCACAATAGAAAACTACATTTGGAAGCACCTCACCAAGAAAGGGCACAGGACAGGATCCAAAGCTGGCGGTTGCAGAGAAACACCAATCGGTACTTCATCTCTTGGGCAACATGAAATCCCACTTTCTCCAACTGTAAACCAGTTTTAGATTCCCTTGGTATCCAAATGCTATCAAATTCTGGACAAAAATTGTTGGAAAAGGGTGAGGTGAAGAAGGTGAGCTGAACAGAAGACTGTCCTTTGATTCACTGGTGTAAGAATGCTGCCCTCCCCAGAAATGCATTTGTTTGTAATTAATTCTTGACCCAGTTGTCACCACCGTATATATTTGTGAATAAGAAAGGGTTTTTTATTATAGTGAGAATATTGTACATATATTTTAGTTGATTTTGCAAAAAAAACATTTTTAAGAATTGTAACAATGGAGAAAAAAATATGTAAATTCCTTGATTTATTTGTAGGTGTTGGTTTCATTCGGTTTTTCGTTTGCACTACCCTAAACTGGGGGCCACGGAAGAGGCGGAAGGAGATGAGGGTCATTGGAGGGCTGGGGAAAATAGGGAATCAATTTGCATTTATATTTTACTGCAAACCAAAACTTAGATCCATCCATACACTCATTCCCCCCAAAAAAGTGTGAGACGTATGGATTTGTTTCTCCCGACTGCTGAAGTTTCAAGATGTGATCAGAGGCAATTCTCTCGCGAACAAATACTATGCGATTTTGTTACGAATCCCTGCACCTTTTAAAACACTTTTTTCAAAAATGCAAATAAATCTGCTCTTCTCCTCCTTTGGGCAGAATAAGAATGACGGGTGTGTTTTTTCTGTGTGCAAAATAGTATTTTGAGCCCTGATGCTTTTATCCTTCTGTCTTATTGGGAACCGTATCTGCTGTGTTTCTTTACTTTGACGCAGCTTAGAAAAAGTCTGTTGCAATGATAAAGCCAGGTAAAGCAAAATGGCCAAAACATTGCCAAAAATAACACAGTCTCTTGAAAATGTTTAAGAATTAACTCAAAAGACAGTTGGACCAAACTTATTCCTCAAATCTAAGCCAACAGCAAGTCTGTAGGGCAAGATTTTTCTCTTCGACGGCAGAGGATTAATTGATCTCTTTGAAAAAGGGACAGTGAAAGAGCAAAGGAAACCAAGGCCTCATTCCCATTATCTTTTAAACCAGATCGTGATTCGGTTCAAACCAGTTCAAATGACCCTGGTTCCCACTTTATCCGAATCGCTGAAGCAATTCCAAAAGGGGAGGCATGTGCTAGACCCATTTAACCCACTTCTTTTTCAATAAGTCGAATCTGCACAAGTGTGAACCACAAGCAGATCGGAATCAATTCAAATTTTCCTTCGGCCAGCTGGAACCGAATCATTTTGAATTGATTCATTCGTGAATGGGAACCACAAATGGGTTATTTTGATGACAGAAAATGCAATTGGAGCAAATGTAGTGTGAACCACTCTCCGATGTTGAATTGATCCATCGATTTGGATCGCACACCAATTTATCTGTAAGTGGGAATGAGGCCCAAGTTGTCACCAAGTTTCTGCATGGAGGACCCACCCCATATTTTTGTTTTCCTAGAGGAATTTCTTCACCACTACTGTCACCGCTAACCCAAGACATAATAATAATGCTGTCATCAGGAGACGAAAAACTAGATGATGTTTTTCCTCATTTTATGTACAAAGGTCTGCTTTGACATGTTCAGAGAAGGGCAACCATGATGGGAAAGAGACTGGAAAGCAAGCACATGTCCCTCTGGAGCTGGGTATGTTTAGCCAGGAGAAGAGAAGATTGAGAGGTGACATAATAGCCATTTTTAAATATCTGAAAGGATGTTATGTAGGTTTCCATGGCTCAATGTGACGGAATTCTGGGATCTATAGTTTGTTGTGGCATCAGAGCTCTCTAGGGAAGTCTGAATAGCTCACAAAGCTACAAATCCCAGAATTCTGTAGCATTGCATCACAGCAGTTTAAAGTGATGTCAAACTGCTTTGTTTCTTCAGTGTGCCAACAGTCTTATAGACTAGAAAGCTGGGCCACAGCAAACAGAATGAACTTCAACAGGGAGAAATGTAAGGTACTGCACTTAGGGAGAAAAAATGAAATGCACAGATATAGGATGGGGGACACCTGGCTTAAGGAGACAACATGTGAAAGGGATCTAGGAGTCCAAGTAGACCACAAGTTGAACATGAGTCAACAGTGCGATGCGGCAGCTAACAAGGCCAATGCGATTTTAGGCTGCATCAATAGAAGTATAGTGTCTAGATCAAGGGAAGTAATAGTGCCACTATATTCTGCTCTGGTCAGGCCCCACCTAGAATATTGTGTCCAGTTCTGGGCGCCACAATTCAAATAGGACATTGAGAAACTGGAGCGTGTCCAAAGGAGGGCGACTAAAATGGTGAAAGGTCTGGAAGCCATGCCCTATGAGGAACGACTCAGGGAGCTGGGGATGTTTAGCCTGGAGAAAAGAAGGTTAAGAGGTGATATGATAGCCCTGTTCAAATATTTGAAGGGATGTCATATTGAGGAGGGAGCAAGCTTGTTTTCTGCTGCTCCAGAGACTAGGACCTGAAGCAATAGATGCAAACTGCAGGAAAAGAGATTCCACCTCAATATTAGGAGGAACTTCCTGACAGTAAGGGCTGTCCGACAGTGGAACAAACTCCCTCGGAGTGTAGTGGAGTCTCCTTCCTTGGAGGTCTTTAAACAGAGGCTGGATGGCCATCTGTCGGGGATGCTTTGATTGTGATTTCCTGCATGGCAGAATGGGGTTGGACTGGATGGCCCCTGTGGTCTCTTCCAACTCTATGATTCTATGATTCTATGATTCTATTATAGCTACAAGAAACACAGAAGGAAATTCAACCATGTGTGTTTGATGTAGGGTTGGAATCAGTGGAACTAAATGCAGAACATGGAAGTGCTTTCAAAATTGACTTCCCCAAAACAACATGCCCTGATAACCATTGGGTTATTTCTTATCACTGGCAGAGTCACTTTGTTGCATTACTTACAGTTAACTTGTTGCATTACTTTCAGATTTAGTTTGTTGCATTCCTCTTGAGTTAATTGCATTTCCATCAGAGATAGTTTGTTGCATTATTTACAAAGTTAGCTTGTTGCACTAATTCAATGCTGCCTGTTACCTTTAGGAAGTGGAAACCTTAGGCTTCAAGCGCAACACTTGAAATCTCCTTCTCAGAATGACTCTTTGAAAGCAGTCTTTGAAAAATGATTCGGAAGTGTTACTGCATCAAACACACTGCAACTTTGCTCTTGTTACATTGGTTTCCAAATCTTTCTTACATTCCCTTCATCCCCAAAGGGGTATTTGTCAACATGGAGCCCTATTGCACTTGTCCATAGGGAAAACATACTTGTTCATCGGAAATCATTGGAGAATACTTGCCCATAGAGAATAACTGGGGAATATGTGCCCATAAGAAATCATTGGCCATAAAGAAACCATACTTGTCCATAGGGAATCACTGAAGAATACTTGCCTATAGAGAATAACAGGAATATTTATCCATTGGAAATCATTAGACATTGCAGATCCGATCATCCCTGCTGAGCCCCCCAAAAAAGGGAACCCTCCCTCTTTGTGCTATCTGGCCCTCCCTCTGCTCCTAGCCCAGCCCCTTTCCCTGTCCCTTGGCCTATGGGAGCCCCACCAGTGGCCACCGCCCCCTTATTTGCATAGTCAATGAAGGCACTAGCTTGATCTGCAAGGCTTCCCACGGAGGGTCCAGGAACACCAGTGTATCCAGAGGAAGAGGAGGCAAGACGGCAAGTAGAGGGAAGGAGATGGAGGGTGGGTTGCTTTTTCATTCCTTGCAGGCTTGACCCAGGCTGCCCAGTGGGTGCCCCTCTCCTGTGGGCATGCAAGAGGACTCAGGAGGCTCAAGACCTTGCAAAACTAAACATCCCAAGAAGAGCACCTAAGGCTGGAGTTACAGCCCTTAACCGTGGGGTCAAACTTCACTTTCAGAAGAAACCGAGGAAAGTGAAAAATGGGAGGGAGAAAGTAAGCATTGCAGTGATTCCCAAACTTTTCTTTTAGACTCTTCGACTTCAACTCCCAGAAGCCCCAGGCAGCTTGGACACTAGGAATTCTGGGAGCTGAGGTCCAAAACATCTGGAGGACCAAAGTTTGGGGACCATTTGGAATAAGTAGGAAGCATGGATTCGATTCCCTGCTCAGCTGTGAAACTCACTTTTGGGTTTTGTCACACACAGAAAAACCCCAGGGTCACTTCGCCTTAGGGTCGCCATAAGTCGAAAACGATATGAAGGCCCTATTATTATCATTATTATTAACGTGTATTTATATAGCACTGTAAAATTTTACACAGCGCTGTACAAACAGGAGATCAAAATAGACATAAACCCCACCAGACAGCGTACAATTTACAAGCCAAACAAATCAGTTTATCCCATGAAAATGGTGCATTCATGATGAAGATTTTCACACAACGTCATGATTCAAGTAACATTATATCTCGGGAATATCTCGCGGAGATCACGCAATTGCGTGCATTTGCAATAAAGGTTTTCATATGACGATGTAATCAAAAGCGATTAAAGTGCCTTTAACCTGGGAATCACTAGACATTAAACAGCAATAAATCATTCACGGGATTCACGCTGCACACACACACACAACACCCCAAGTGACTACTGTGTGTGAAAATCTTAATCACATAGTAATGACGCAATTTCCCCCTGTGTGATAAACTCCTCTGTTTAAAATAAAATAAAGGCATCATATAACAGAATAATGACAATTATGAACGGGACAAATACAAGGAAAATGACACAAAACAACAAGGCAGGGTATCACTAGGGGGGGTGCAGTGCACACTCACACAATTGTGGTGTTGGGGTTTTTCCACCGCTACAACTTCGGGCAGCAGATCCATAAATTGTTGTGAGTGTCTTCCATTTTGTGCCATGCTCTAAGTCCTCCACCAACACACACTGGGGGCTCTGATGTAGGTTTGTGTCCAACTGGGGCCCTTATCTACGCCAAGAAATGCTTGCAAAGTGATCCACTGCTCAGCCAGCGGTGCACATAATAGGCACACTGAGCATTGCAGTTCAGCCACAGCACTCTTGGAGCACGGAAACAACAGCTAAAGCATGTTTTCTTGGCCAAGCAGGGGTGGTTCCTCCCCTTTTGTCGTTCTTGTTGACACGTCACTCCCAGCAATGCTACCCTCCCAGGTCCTCTGAGCCAATCCCTGCCTTGCCAGCTGCCAGTCTTCCCTTTCATGCTTTAATTCATATTTTTGCAACAGCCATGTGGTGAAAGGCACAAGACCGAAGCCAGTGCAGGAGGATCTGGAGGAGATACATACGTCCAACTTGTCTGCAGCCTGACTGAAGAGGTAAACAGGCCCAAGAGGACTGTTCCTTCTGGTGTGCTTTACAAACAAATCAGATTAACACCCCTTTAATGGTTGGGGGCGGGCTGAATCTGCATTGTAGAATTAATGCAGTTTGATACTGTTTTAACTGCCATGGCCCAGTGTTATGGAATTCTGGGATTTGTAGTGTGGTGTAGCAGTTTGAGCATTGGACTCTGACTCCGGAGAACAGGTACAAACACAAATACATCAGTGATACCTTTATTGGCCAACCGAAATGTACAGTATATTTATTCAAAGCTCCATAGGCTTCTTCATCAGGCAAGATGTTACAAACCATGCCTGATGAAAAAGCCCATGGAGCTTCGAAAGCTTGCAAAAGGTATATTGTGCATTTCGGTTGACCAGTACTGCATCTGAAGGAATGGGCTTATATCCACAAAAGCCCATACTGTACTAAGATAAACACCAGTTGGTCTTAAAGACATGCCATATCTTTGGACAGAGAGAAATTCCCTGTCTTCCAGTTAGAACTTATTTCAAGTGCATGAGTATTTATAAGGAATAATCCAAAGGGAGTGGAAAGGGATCTGGGATGCATTGCTAATGGAGATGTTTGCATACAAGGAGAATATAATAAAAGGATATACCACACACGACTCCTTGAAAGATAAATGGATTATCTTTATTGATTACATCACAAATACAGTGCAATATCGTCAACATCTTACCCAAGATTCTGGTTATGTGCTTTAATATGTAGTCAAGATGTTAACTGATATGAGATCTGAGTGCATGGACCAATGGTTGTAGGCTGCATCCGCACTGGAGAAATAATCCAGTTTGGCACCACTTGACCTACCATGGCTCAATGCTGGCAATGATAGTTTTGTGAGACATTAGCCTTCCCTGTGCTGTGGTGCCACAACAAACTACAATTTCCAAAATCCCATAGCACTGATCTGCAGCAGTTCAAGTGGTGCCAAACTGGGTTATTTCTGCCATGTAGATGCAGCTTAAAACAGTAGCAACTTAACTACATATTAAAGCACTTAACCAGAGTCTTGGGTATTTGATGTAATCAATGAAGGCAATCCATTTATCTTTCATATTGGGATTGTGCTGAATATTTTTAGATCTTGCCATATTCCATTTTTCTCTCTCTCTCTCCTTTCCTCCTTTTTACACTAACCTCTTCCTCATACGCGAAGAGACTAACATGGCTACTTCTTTGAAAAAAAAGTGGAGGGGGGGAAGTTTGCTGGAGCATTGAAGCTGCCAGAGCTTCTGCTGCGGAAGCAGAGATCTGATCTTGCTTGGCTGAGGAATTTGCTGACTCTGCGGGAGTCTGAGAAACTCACTTGTAAAAAGCAAAGAAGGGTGGAGGGAGCTCATGGTGGCTGGGCACTGAAGCCAGAAGCTGGAAAATGAAATCGGGTCAGTTCTCCCTACGCAGAAAGGGTTACAAAACAAAAGTCGCAAGTGTTTCCAAAAGTGCAAAGGGAAAAACTCTGGCCCTGGAAGTATGAGGTTGGCCTGGAAACAGAACAAAGCTTAGAACTGTCAGGAAATGCTCACAAAGAATTGCTTCCACTCATTTCTGAAGCATTTGTCAGAATGTTTTGATGCAAAAAGAGTCGCCAGATATACACAGGCAATTCTGTTTTATAGTTATAGGTAAAGGCTACTGCATTGTGATTTTTAAAAAATCTGTTGAAAAAATGCAATGGATCTGAGATTGTGAAAGATATATAAAGTGGGATCTTGGTATCTGCTGTGGTTTGGTTCCAAGTCTGATATCAAAATCTGTGCGTCCTCAAGTCCCATTAAATACAATGGCATAGTAAAATGGTGTTCAAAGTTTGCTTATTGGAATTTAAAATATATATATTTTAAAGTTGTGGATGATTGAAGCCATGGATAAAAAGAAATCCATGGATCCAGAGAGCTGACTCTATATGTGTGTAGTTGTTCTTAGTGCCTTCAAGTCATTTTCAACCTTTGGCAACCCTAAGGCAAACTTATCATAGGGTTTTCTTGGCCAGATTTCTTCAGAGGAGGTTTGCCATTTCCATGCCCTGAGGCTGAGAGCATGTAACCAAGGTTGCCAAACGGGTTTCCTGGCCAAGTGAGAATTTGAACCTTGGTCTCCAGAGTCATAGTCGAACATTCAAACCATTATGCCACACTATGTATATTTGGAGATTATCTTTTACTTTTTGTTTCAAGTAACTTGAAGACATAAAATGAAACTGTGGTGAGAATTACATGGCTCACAGATTAAACTGCATGCATCCATTGGTCTCCACTGAGTGTCCAGAAGCCAGGACTGGATATCCATTTTGATACATAGCTGTTCCTTTCAACAGACCTTAAAGTTCTGTTTTTATTAGGAGTTGCAGGCTGGCCTACTAAGGATCCCATGAGACTCACTGGATTTGGATGCTCCATTTGTCATCCTTCCCCAGAAGGCAGCAAGACACAGCTGCTACACAGTATAGTCTTTGTGTTTGGGAATTGCAAAATTGTCAAGCTGTGCTGATTCCTTCTCTCTCTGTCCCTCTCTGTAATCCTTCTAGATCACCATGGCCAACTTGAGGTGTGCTCTCCGGATAGCCTCCTCTTTCCAGACTCCATCATCTGGGCATGCCATCCGATTTTTCAGCAGTGGCACAGGCCAAACAACAGAAAAGAACGTTCCCTATGAGAAGACACTGAAGGAAGGGACTTCGCCAGCAGGACAAGGTCCTACCAAGCCACTTCCGGCATCAGCAGACGTGGTGGTGGTTGGTGGAGGTAGCCTTGGGTGCCAAACTGTCTACCATCTTGCCAAGATGGGCGTGACCAATGTCGTTTTGCTTGAGAGGGACCGCTTGACTTCAGGGACCACCTGGCATACAGCAGGTAAAACCATGTGGGTCCAAGGTTCCAATACCTCCTGTTGGTTGGATGATCAAGATAGCTCAGAGACTTTGGTAAGCTATTCAACATGGCTTCCTTCCATGGCCTCTTCACCCAGCTGGCACACACAGTCTGCCAGCTGCCATAGGTGTAAATGGGACCAATAGCCATAGCAGTTAAAGTAGACTCATGGTGGTAACTGTATTGGGTGAAAGGACCCCTAAGCAAAATCTTCCCCTGTGTTTGTGGATGGTAAAATTGGAGACATGGAGCATGTTGGTGTGTGTCTAAATTCACCAACAGTCCAAGGAAAATATAGGGAGGGAAGATTAGAAAACTGTCTTCAGAACAAATCCTGGTTCTAAGAAAAGTTGCCTCCCTCTTTTGATGGAGACAAATATTTGGGAACCCTGGTGACTGATCATTACTTTGCACATGACAATTCATCCCTTCAAGATTTTCATTGTACTGTCTTCTTTTTCCCCCTCCTTCTGTCCTCCCTGATTTCCTCAGGCCTTTTGTGGCAGTTGCGTCCAAGCGATGTGGAAGTGGAGCTTTTGGCTCACACGCGCAATGTGGTGAGCCAGGACTTGGAGCAAGAGACTGGGCTCCACACGGGATGGATCCAAAATGGTGGCCTCTTCATTGCTTCCAACAAGCAAAGACTGGATGAATACAAGCGACTCATGTCTGTAAGTGGAACACCTCCAATTCCACCGGTTCCCCGTATCATCCCCTAATACCTCCATTTTCCTCCACAGTCCTCTCAAAATGGCAACAGGAATCTCACTGGACACCATTGTCAAAGGATTGTGTTTGGGATTCTCTGGGACATTCTGGAATTCCAGGGTCCACTCTGTTGATCAGTTTATGCTTCAATCTCTTTTACAGCTGGGTAAAGTTTATGGAATCGAGTCGTACGTCTTGTCTCCAGCGGAAACAAAGGACTTGTATCCCTTGATGAATGTGGATGATCTCTATGGCACCCTCTATGTGCCCAAGGATGGCACCATGGATCCTGCTGGGACATGCACAACCCTTGCCCGGGCAGCCAGTGCCCGAGGAGCTCTGGTAACTGACAAGATTATATCAGGTTGTGGGAGATTATCACACAAGATGATTCCGCAATCTGGGGGCAGTAGATGAAAAAGTGGAATAATAATGCTAGAATTGCATTGCATGCATGGACCTCAAATGAATGGCGAAGAGGTGCAACAGTTAAAAAAGCTGACTGCATTAAAAACAGCATCAAAGTTATATTTCTTCCAGCAGGCCTACCCAGTCCATTTTTAAAATCATGATGTTTTAATTTATATAATCTCCTCCTGTGGGTGTATTTTAATGGTTTTATGGTACTGTATTTTAACTATGAGTTATAGTGTGTTTTTAATTGTGTTTTGTATTTTGTTTTATCCCAGCCTGAGCCTTGAAGAGAGGCAGGAAAGAAATAAACATTTATTATTATATTCAAAGACATAGTGGTGTTAGTCTGAAAAATCAGTATACAAAGGGATCTTGTTGCACCTTTGAGACTAACTGAAAGAGAGATGTTGGTAGCATGAGCTTTCATAGACTACTTCCTCAGATGCCCAGAAATCTTAGGGTTTGAATGACCTGGCAATGCTACTGATGCTTGTTTTCTAGGTGATTGAAAACTGCCCTGTAACAGGCATTGAGGTGAAGACGGATGACCTGGGAGTCCGAAGGGTGGCAGCAGTGGTGACAAATGCTGGGACTGTCCAGACGCCTTGTGTGGTCAACTGCGCAGGTTGGTGTGAGGATTTCCACCGATCCTTGCCTTTGTCACCAAATGGGAGGACCGCCTCTGGTTCCACCACTATGGCATCAAATGTGCTTTGGATGATCATGGTCCTCCAACCGCAACTCTTCCTTCTCCTGTAGGGGTTTGGTCCCAGGCCCTGGGAAAGATGGCAGGTGTCAACGTCCCCCTCATAGCGATGCATCATGCCTATGTGGTGACAGAGAGGATAGAAGGAATTCAGGTCAGTGCACCATGGAGGTTTTTGGGATTGAGGCAGCATTTTCTAACATTGGCCGAGATCCTGTATACACACTCCATCTGTAAAGTCCTGGTAGGGCTCCATGCTGTTGTCATTTTACCAACGTAGAGGGCAGGGAGGAGTGAGCTTGTTCAGATCATGGAGAAGCAACTGATCTCTGCTTACTCAGGGAGGAGGAGGAAATAACATTGAGGGGTTTGTTGTTGTGTGCCTTTAAGTGGTTTCCAAATTAAGGAAATATGCAGTTTTCTTGGCAAGATTTGTTCAGAGGAGGTTTGCCATTGCCATCCACTGAGGCTGAGTGTGACTTGCCCAGGGTCATCCAGAGGGTTTCATGCCTGAGTGGCGGTTTGAACCCTGGACTCTAGAGCCATAGTCTAACATTCAAACCACTATGCTTCGCTGCTCTCAACAGTGAGAGTAGTGAACGGTTTTTAAAATGGAGCACAAGGACAAATGAACATCCCCCATGTCCTGCCTAAAAACGGACATAGGAGCACATCAGCTACACTGATGGGTGCCGTCAAGTCATTTCCAACTTATGCCATCCCTAAGGTGACCCTATCACAAGGGTTCCTTGGCAAGATTTGTTCAGAAGGGATGTGGCATTGTCTTCGTCTGTAGCTGACAGATTGGGACACACCCAAGGTCCCCCAATGGGCTTCCATAGCTCATTGGTGATTCGTACCCTGGTCTCCAAAGTTGTAGTCCAGGGCCCAAACCAATGTGTCATACCGGCTCTCATAAGCTTCATTCCATAGAGCCAAAGGGGTATAGTGGTTAACGCAGCCTTTCTCAATCTTTTTATCCTGGAAGAAATAATCTTGAAGGCTCTCAGCTATTCAAAGCATCTCAAAGCATCTCAGATATATGTAGTTGAGAGGGACACTGATGGACACAGGAGGTCCCAAGCCATTTTTCTCAGTATTGTCAAGGCAGTAAGGCAATTTGTCTGAAGAAGGTTTATCCTTGAAACTGACACTAGATGTCCTTCTAAGACCTTCTCAGAAACACCCAGGAATGATCATGAGGCTTTGGAGAGGCAAATCCAAGAGTATGGACCTCTGCTTTAAGAGTATAGACCCTAAAGGTTTGTGTGTGTTGGGTCTTCTCTTCTCACAGTCTTTCTCTTTCTCTCTTTCAGTCTCTTTCATTATCTCTGAAAGGACTTTGTGCTACAGCTCAGCTAGATCACTGTCTTCAGCCTTCAAGGCTGCATCTACACTGCAAAATTAATGCAATGTGACATTGCTCTCACTGCCATAGCTCATTGCTATGAAATTCTGCGATTTGTAGTTTGGTGAGCTATTTAGCCTTCTCTGGTTACATCCACACTGCAGAAATAATCCAGTTTGACACCACTTTAACTGCCATGGTTCAAGGCTATGGAATTGAGGGAATTGTGCTTATTGTGGCACCAGAGCTGTCCGTCAGAGAAAGGCAAATATCTCCCAAAACTACAGTTCCCAGAATCCCATAGCATTAAGCCATAGCAGTTAAAGTGGTGTCAAACTGGATCATTTCTGCAGTGCAGGTGCAGTTCATGAAAGATGATGTTAGGCATGTGACTCAAATATCATCATTTCTTTTTCGGTTTCCTGTTTGATTTTTAACACCTTTGCCCGATGAAGACGCCGGTGGAGCTTCGAAAGCTTGCATCGTGTATTTTGTGCATTTTGGTTAGCCAGTAAAAGAATCTGTTTTCTGGATTTGGGATGTTACTGAACTTAGGAGTCTTCCAGCTCACCTATGGAAGCCACCTGATGAGTGAACTGTAGCTAAAAAGGGCTGCTTCACACATTATGTAACAGAAGACTGAGATGTACATAATCATGAGTTGCTCATCCTAGTATTTATAGGATTATATGTTTGGGAAAATGTATTGGTTGGTGTTTACTGATGTTTTGGGTACTCATTGTAAAAGATAATGGTTGAAGACACCTGGAGATCACCAGCCCTTGGAAGGGGGATGCACTGGCCACAGAAGCATTTTTGTTAGTCTCTTGCTCCACTTTTGATGGCTGTTCTCTCTGTGTATTTTTAGAACATGCCGAATGTTCGAGATCATGATGCCTCGGTGTATCTGCGTCTCCAAGGAGATGCCCTTTCTGTGGGCGGGTATGAGTCAAATCCAATCTTCTGGGAAGAGGTGAGCAGCGTTCTTAAGTAATAATAATAATACTTTTTAAAATGTTACTTGAAATCTCTGTGTGTGTGTGTGTGTGTGTGTGTGTGTGTGTGTGTGTGTGTGTGTTGAATCAGGCATTTACATGAGTTTTTCATTAGTTCTGGATCTACCAAAGACTTTGCCAAAGAGAATATAAAACTCAAGGCTGCTTTGAAATTGCATGTCACTAGGATGCAATGATTTCGTCAGGGTGTAATGTCCACCCTTTTGAGAACTAGGCATTAGTTTCATGGTTCAGAACCTCTGGCTCTCCAAATGGGAGGTTTTTTCATAACCAGGCACCAACACCAAAAAGGCCCTGTCTTCTGTTTCAATGCAACCATAGAGATAAAGACCTCTAAAGCTGACCTTGACAAACAGGAAGGAACATGCAACCTTTCAGAAGAGCCCTCTACTTCTTGGAAAGCAATGTTTGCCATACCTATGGGGGACTGATTCCCTTTGAGATGCCAGGAACTGCAACAAAGCCTATTGGGTAGGAACATAGAATGGCATGGAACCATGAACACCATTTTGTATGCGATAGTCTAAGAGAGCTCTGCATCACCATGTGCCTCCAGACTCTAAAGTTTTGCTGCCAGTACATGTCCTGCTATTACCCTTCCAGGTGCAGGACAAGTTTGCCTTTGGTCTCTTTGACCTGGACTGGGATGTGTTTACACAGCACATTGAAGGTGCCATCAATCGTGTCCCAGTACTGGAGAAAACTGGGATTAAATCCACAGTCTGTGGCCCAGGTAAGGACACTCAAGCTCCCCTGAAAGTATGACACAGTTGCTATTGTTATTATTGGCCCTATATTGCCGGCTTAGCTACAAATATGTAACTAAGGGCCCATACAGACAGGCCAAAATAAAGCTGCTTTGGGTCACTTTGGAGGTATGCTGTTTAAATGACACATACATCTTAAGAGGCCAGAAGCTGCACCAAAGCTGTGCTCTAGTCCTTAGGACCAGAGCATGGCTTTGGCGTGACTTCTGACCTCTTAGGAGGCATGAAGCATTTAAACAGCATACCTCCAAAGTGACTCAAAGCAGCTTTATTTTGGCATGTCTGTATGGATCCTAAGTGTTGTCTCCTGCCCTGACCACCCAAACCTAACTTAACACCAGGAGCTATACCTAAGTCTATTCTGCTGAAAATCAGGGCACATCAGGATGATGTTTCCAGTCCCCTCCCATCAAATAAAATCTTCAAATAAGATCTTCAAGATACAAACTGGAACAATTCCCAAATATGGTTGATCCAAATTGGAGACCCAGACAAAAGGAGATCTGGTTCCACAAGAAACATATCCAGGCCTAACTGTGTTAGCCATGTAGCAAAATGCAACAACACCCCAAATGCACAAAAAAGCAATAACTTTATTGAGCCACCTAAAAAGCATGAAATACATCATGCAAGCTTTCAAAGCTATACTGGCTTCTCCAAGCACAATGTCTTCTCCCTTCATCTCCATTGGCAAGGCAACAACCATGTTGGGAGAGGATAGCAAAGCGAAAAGTTGGTGTTTGGAAGGGGGAGACAGCTATGTTTGTCCCACTTGATCTCCAAGATCTGCTGAACATTAAAATTAAAGGAGCTTCCTCCCAGATCCACTCGATCCAATCTCCTTGCGCTGCCTAAAGGTAGGACTGAAGATAATCCCCCTTTTCTCTATTGATCTCTCTACTTATAGAATCATTTACTGCTGACCACAAACCTCTCATGGGAGAAGCACCGGAGCTCCGAGGCTTTTTCCTCGGCTGTGGTTTCAACAGTGCAGGTAAGAGGTTAACATAGTTTTAACCCGGAAAGTAAAAAGGCCATCGATCATTCAAGGCTTGTTTTTACACCAAGAGGTGGAAAGAGAACCTTTTAAAAACAGCTGAAAAGGTGGGACAATAGAGAATGAATTTGGACTGTCTCTACCAAATTGGACAATTAGATCACACCTTCCTGAAGGTGACACTTAACCCACAGCAGTGGAAGATAGTGGGCAGCTCTGCGGCCACATGCACCCTGTTTTTGCATCTCTGTGTAAGGAGTAGGCGTTGTTGTTGTCGTTGTTGTTGTTATACAGTGTAAAGTTCACTGTAATGTTCCATATTCTGATGTTCTAGAATTATACCAAAAAGGAAGAGAAAGATTTTTTTTAAAAAATTGTTATTGATAAATGTCAATAAAGAGAGACCAAATATCTGAATGTAAATCAAATGGGCATTGTTTGTCCATGGGGAGAACTGAACTGCATTGAAAAGCAGGTTAAGACAGTGCTTAATGCTCAATGAACAAACCTCACACTCTGCCCCTCTCTCTTTTAGGCATGATGCTTGGAGGTGGCTGTGGGAAGGAGCTGGCACACTGGATCATCCATGGGCATCCCGAGAAGGACATGTACAGCTACGACATACAGTGAGAGCAATATCATATTCTGGTGCATGTTGCTGTTGTGCATTGTGTGTTGTGATTGTGCATCATGTATTGTGCATTGCGTTTGTGTATTATGCCTTGTGGTTGTGCATTATGCACTTTGCATTGTGCATTGCACAGGGGCACCTATTCATTGAGCTGTGTTGCACAATGTTGCTACTCTGCATGGTGGTTACATAATGCTCAACTAGCATATCTCATATATTGAGGGTATGTTGCATTGCAGCCATGATCTCTTGACACAAGCCATAGAGATTGAGAGAATGCTTGCAGAAAAGAGCAGCTTTTGGTCCACCTCGTGGTTTGTATGCCAATAAGCTGTTGCTTATTCTTGGAGTTGCATGAAGAAGCAAGAGTATCGTTATTCACCAGAACATAGTCCCATTCTGGAGCACAAAGCCTCATGCCAGAGCAACACCCATGCTGCCATCCTAACTCACGATATATAATTTATTTTAATGCCATGCATTTCTGATGTGAAAAAAGTGACATGTTCTCAGTTAGTAGTCCTGAGAGCATCTCCGTGTCAAAACCCACCGACAGGTTTCTTTTGTTCCATTGCCACTGGGATTCTTCTCCACAAATGCTTCGTCGCACACTAGGGAATGCGTGAGTGAAAGTATGTCTGTCATCATTAGTCTCATCAAGGCTTCTGGAACTGTGGAATTAATACCTATCAATTTCTGAAACCTGCATTTTGTAATCAGTATAAATTGTATCATTTACATAAATGGGTGTTTGCATCTCTTACTCCAGCCAGTCTCCTTTATTTATTCCTTCTGATTGGAGCTTCCATCCCTCCCAAAACACCAACATAGTCTCCTTTCCTCCAGAGGCCATGCTGATTGGAGAATTTTGGGCATGACCCTAAAAAGTAACATTTTCAAGCTTTGCTCCTTCCAGCCTGGGCCTCACAATCCACCATCAAAGACTGTCAACTCAAGCCTCCATCCATTGACCTTGGATGAAGCATCTTCTTCCATTTTCAGTTCAAAGGCCACATGTGAGGCATTGTGATACATTCCAAGGTTTCATGTTCTCTTTGGTTTCTCCAGGAGGTTTCACCACTCTCTCACTGGCAACAACCGCTGGATCCGGGAGCGGAGCCATGAGTCGTATGCAAAAAACTACTCCATCGTCTTTCCCTACGATGAGCCTTTGGCCGGACGCAACATGAGGAAGGATCCCCTCTATGAGGTCAGTCCAGGAGCTTCTGTGTGGTACTTTGGGTGCCACCAAAGGAGAAGGGACCTTAGGCAGAAAACCAGTCAGGAGTATGGACATGATTTCTGAAGGACTTCAAACTCAGAGGTGTTCTGGGATGGGTTGCAGTTGGTGACTCCAGGCAACTTTGCATCACCAATGCTCATAGATGTTCCAGGCTGAGATTTCTCCAGCAAGTTATTAGGGTACTTTGAATTCATCAGAACCATAAAATTGTTTGGCAGGAGAAGGAGGAGGTGTCCTCTAGCTTGACCAGGCATGGGGTGAAAAGTTTGAGCCATGGTTTCTCTCCTCCCAACAAAGAACTTTTCCTATCTTCTCTACTTGGACTCTTGGCAGGGAGTCCAAGCTGGAAGCAAAGTGAGATCTAGTCATCCCGAGAAGAGCCTCTTCCCAATACCTCCCAACCTCATGTAGAGATGTGAGCAGAAACGTGAGCTGAGTAGATAGCCTCTAAGCTCATTGATCTCTCTCCTAGCTGCAGTAATGTGCAGTTCAGAGATGATCTTCTCTATTCAAGCTTTTGCCAGGTGACTGCTCCCCACTCTTCATTCTGTCTATGTCCTCCTTGCCCACCATAGGAAAACTGAGGACATTGGAAGACAACTCTGGACTCCAATCCTTACAGGAGCTGCCCCTGAGTTGGCATAGTTTGGCAGCCATGGGCTCACATGTTTATGTTTATGATAGTGTAGGTTTGATACTTTAGTGCAGATGTGTCCAAATGTATAGAGAAAACAAAGGCAACAGCTTAAGGCGGTTTATTACAGAGCCATCAAGGATGCCAAATCAGCTTTGCATGAAATGAAACATCTTCTTTGAAAGGATTTGACAGAGAGGAAGAGGCATGAGAGTCTTTGAAAGGGCAGCAGAACTCACAGCTATTGCGGAGCTGAATATTTCCCATCCCTCTGTTCATAGTCGTGGTTTGCAGCCATTTGGGGAAATGTTAGAAGTGGGATTTTGCTTCTTTATTAGATGGGGGGATTCTGGGACATTGCAGTTCAACAAAATGAGATGTCCAAGTGCTGCCTAAAAAATTAAGAAAAAAAATTAAAAAGTGATATCTTTATTGGTCCTCCAGTTCAGTTATGAGATATGTTTTAGGACCACCAGTTGTTTCAGAAAAGAATAATCTGATAATGTGATATCAGATGATAGAATCAGATCAATAGTAAACTATTGATATCTTTAGGTAGAGAAGCCCTAGTAGAGTTGGTGGTCGCTGTCAAGTTGGTTTTGATTTCTATGAATGCGAAACCAAGATACTGTGATATTTACTCCCCTATTCAGTTCTTGCTAACACTTCTGGATTCTTGACTGAATTAACCCATCTGTAAAATGGTCTTCCTATATTATGCCTTCCATTTTGTTGAGTATTCCTGTCTTTTCCAATAAGTTATGGTGTCTTGTGATATGTCCAAAGTATGATAGCCTCAGTTTATCTCATTCCTCATGTGCTTTTAATGATTGTATGGAGGAGGACATTTTAGCAGGTGAAGCTTGCATGGCACTTACAAATCTGCAGAATCCCTTTTTCCAGACCAGTATTGAAGGTACAGGAGCCTTGCCCTCTTTTTCATAGGGCCAGCCTTAGCCACTGTTTGTCTAAGCAACTGTGTTGTTTGTAGAACAAATCTTTGTAACCCATCTTCTGTGAGGGAAGGTCCCGTTGTCAGTTTGGCCCACAAAACCACCTTGGAAATAGCCTTTGGGAAAAACAATCTTTGTGGTGCCACCTCCAAAGGAGAAGAGGTCCCAGGAATCTGAAGTCAAGAAACAGGATGGTGGAAGGAAGGCCAGGGATCAGGCAACAGAAGAAGAAGGTGAACCTGAGACACACATTTCACATACTGGATGTGTAGTAAGGCAGCTTTCGGCTTCTGTAGTACAATATTAGTTCCTAATTATTTTAACACTCCTTCTCTCTCTCTCTTTCCTGCTTTCCTGGACCTTGCAGGAGCTTCTGCAACAGGGCTGCGTCTTTCAGGAGAGACATGGATGGGAGAGGCCTGGTTGGTTTAATCCACAAGGAGAAGCACCGGTAAGATGTGGGAAAGCTGCAGGATGGCTTCTGTTCAACCTCAAGGGTGGTAACATGAATGAGATGACATTGGGTCATGCTGATGTTGCAGAGGAGACTAATGCATCTTGCAACAATCTCTCAGAAGGTCCTATCCCATGCTTTCCATCCATTTCTCCACCCTTTCCCTTCCTTGTTATATATATATGCCCTGTGTCTTTCATTCCTAGTATAGCCAAAGTAGGTGGGTGGGCCGCAATGCTTTTCAAGGCTGGCTGCTCTCACTATTGCAATGTGGGTTCTTTCGAAGTAATATTCCCTATAGTTAATCTAACTTGTTCTCTGGTTTCTATACCTGTGCACCTGATTCATTTACTCATTGTTATGAGTGGGTTTATATATAGTGTAGTTACTAATTAATTCCCTAGCAGAAGCTTCCAGTTCTGCAAATTAAGAAAATAAG
>NC_056528.1:18399186-18405415 GCF_019175285.1 Sceloporus undulatus | reverse complement strand
ATCTATCTATCTATCTATCTATCTATCTATCTATCTATCTATCTATCTATCATCTATCTAGGCATTTAAAGCTAGTGATGGGCAACTTTGCATTAGCTGAAGCCAAATTCCCCTCCACCAATCCACCCTGAGTTGCTGATAACATCTGGAGGAATGATGGAGGAAAGCTGCCCTTAAAACCAAGAGTAATGTCATTGCTCCACAAGACACAGACACTGTGAGAATCTTCACACACAAATACTCTTACTTTAGTGGGACTAATCTCTTAGTGACTGAGCTTTGGAGTCCCCTTGTGAAATGAGATTGTTGTTCCCTTGTTGTCTGTGCTGTGCTGCTGTTATTAAATAGAAATGACTATCAAGAAGGAGGCATTTCAGTGTCCTCCTCTTGCTTCATTATTTTCTTTCACAGACTTTGGATTATGACTATTACGGTGCATATGGCCAAAAAGCCCATGAAGATTACCTCTATAACAAGTTGCTTTCGGATGAGTACACGTTTGATTTTCCACCTCACCACAAGATTGTGAGTACTACGCACTTGCACAATAAGACAAGTGATGATCAAGTGCTAGGGCAGCCACATGAAAAAGAAGGCAGGGCTCCTGCGCCTTTAAGGGTTGAGTGGAAGAAGACATTTCAGAAGGATTTGAGCATTCTATGCCTTTTCCTACACAACTATTAAAAGTACAGGAGCATTGTCCTATTTTGATTATGATCCCTTAATGAGCACATATAATGGTATCTTCTCAGACAGGGGTTCCCAGTCTTTCTTTCCTCCAGATGTTTTGGACTCCAACTCCCATCTAGCATAACCAGTGGTCGGGGATTCTTGGAGTTGGAGTCCAGGATCTGGAGAACTAAAGGATGAGAAACTTCATAAATGACTCACAGAGTGCATCTGAATGAAAAAGAGCAATTTGAAATGGTTAGATCAAGAATGTTAGGTATTGGTTCTTCTGCCCATTTTCAAACCAGTTTTGGTGTCCCTGATGACACCACATTCCTTGTGCTTTCCACTAAACCACCAGATGTGGTATAACACAAGAAAAATGCTGTTTCTCTTGCTATCCCCCCCTTCCCCATCCCTCAATAGATCCATGAAGGTACATCAAGTGGGTCTTTGACAGATGTCTTTGCATGCCAATTCTACCACGAATGCCAAGTTCCCTGCCAGCGTGGGAGGAGCCGTCCTTGCCCAGATCTCTTTTGACTTCCAAATCCATCAAACCCACGTCGAGCCATTATTATTATTATTATTTCTTTGCAAAAAGTGCACCTGGCTGCTCATTGCTAAAACAAACGTGCTTCTTCCAGCTGAGTTCCTGAAGGAAGAGAGAGGGAATAATAGCTGATCTGTCAAGATGTCACTGCACTCAAAGATCTTTGAGTTATGGGGTGTCAAGGGTAGGGCTGCTGAGGAGGAGCCACTTTTAATCCGAACCATGAAGCAGATATTCCAAGAAATGTCTATAGTTTAAAAAGTAAAATAAAAATGGAGATATTAAAAGCTCCAGCATGGTTCACAGGGCTTTCTTTCCCTCGCTGTGTCTGTGACTCTTCAAGTGTGCCTTTCTCATCTCTTTCTCTTTGACAAAGAAGATTCTGCAGACTGTATGCTCCATCACCTTCCCATCCCATGTGTCTGTGTTCTCTCTCTTTTAGATCAGGAACGAGTGCTTAACCTGCAGAAATGCTCTGGCCGTGTTCGACATGTCTTACTTTGGCAAATTTTACCTTGTTGGTCCAGAAGCCCAGAAAGCAGCTGACTGGCTGTTTACGGCCGACGTTCGGAAGCCACCAGGTATGCCATCAACATACTTGTGTTCAAGGGACATTGTGCCAGAGCTGCCAATTTGGCTGGTGCAGCATTAAATGGTGATGACGACAACAACAGATTTTGTAACATTTGACATATGAAAAGCAGGATACATGAAACCAAGCAATATCCAAGTGTGGTCAAGAGCTGAAAAGTTATTAATGGAGAAGAACAGACATTAGAAGTGGCTGCAGCAGTTTGCTTTTGCCACAGTATACTGGGAAGGTCAAGACTTTGTCTTTTCTCTTCTCCCGCTTGCAGAATTAATTGAGCATAAACTACTTTTGCACTTCAAACCCAGTTTGCACCAAATGAAAGGAGGAGAATTGCAGGAAGGAGACGCATGCTCACATCCCCGGCTTTTGGACACAAACGTTACCGACCTGTTTCCTTCAGGATAGACTTCTGTTCCTCTCTGTTTGTTTGTGTGTCTATGTGTCTATGAAGATTAAGCTTACCTTCAGGCTATTTTCGCCAAGGTTTCGCATCCAGCTTAATCTTGTTTCAGCTAATTTGTATCTCACTTAAAAGAAGAGAGAGAGACACATGAGGCCAAATCAGAGAAACCTTAATAGATATCTTTTTCCCCCTCTGTTTCCAGGGACAACCATTTACACATGCATGCTAAATAAGCGCGGAGGAGTTGAGAGCGACCTGACCGTCAGCCCAATAAACCCTGGCACCCAGGACTCAGCACTGGCTCCAGCGTTTGAAGGTAGAAATGAATCCCACCTCTAACCCATCCTTGATCTTCAACCAATTACGCTATGCAGTTTTGCAAAATACTCTGCTCAGTTCAGGTCGCAACCAGATTGGAACTCTTTAGGTGTATCTGTGCCACAGTTTGCATCATATTCAAAGACATAGTCTGTATTCAGTCCAAGCTGAGTCTCCCTTATCTGCAATGCTTGGGACCAGAAGTGTTTGGGATTTGGGGGGATTTTGAAATATTTGCATATGTTGTTGTTCGCTGCCTTCAAGTCGATTTCGACTCATAGAAACTCCATGAATAAGATACCTCCAAGCCCCTTTGTCCTAAATTGATTTACTCAGGTCTTGCAGGTTTTGGGCTGTGATTTCTTTAATTGTGTCTCTCTGGTGTGTAGTCTACCTCTCTTTCTATTACCCTCCACCTTTCCTGGCATTATTGTCTTTTCTAGTGACAATAATGTGTCCGAAGTATGACAGACTCAGTTTAGTCATCTTGGCTTCCAGGGAGCATTCTGGTTTGATTGAGAGTTCCTGCATGGCAGGGGGTTGGACTAGATGGCCCTTGTGGTCTCTTCCAACTCTACAATTTTATGATTTTTTGATGCTATGATTCTGTGATCTCTTCCTAGAACCTATTTGTTTGTCTTTTTGGCCATCCATGGTGTCCTTAACACTCTTCTTCAGCACCGCATGTCAGACGAATTGATTTTCTTCACCGTCCTGCTGTCACATCTATACATAGTGATGAGAAATATAATGGTTTGGATGATCCTAGTTTTGGCGTGCAGGAACTATGTATAGCGAAACTAGCTTTCCCCCCTCTACATCAGATGAAAGCCTTATGAAAAATGATTGAAGGGACTGAGTATATTTGTCTTGGGGAAGAGAACCCTGAGAGGTGAGACTCCTGTTATCTTTCTATATCTGAAGGGGAGTCATGTAGAAAATGGAGCCAGCTTGTTTTCCGCTGCTTCAAAGACAAGAACACAAGCCAATGGATTCAAATTACAAGAAAGGGGATTCCACCTCAACGTTAGGAAGAACCTTTTTTATTGTAAGAGCTGTTTGACAGTGGAGTAGACTGCCTCGGACAATGGTGTACTCTCCATCTTTGGGGGTCTTTCATTAAAGCTTGGGTGGGCATCTTTCAGAAGCCCTTTTGTGTGTATTCTTGCATGGCAGGGGGTTGCACTGGATGCTCTTGTCATCCCTAACAGCTCTTTAAATTTCTAGGTTGAGACGAAGAATGCCAGCCACATCCTTCCATTCTGTTTCTACCTACTGCCTTCTTGCCAAAGTCTGGAATTTGGCAACAGCCGCTGCTTTAATTGCTGGGTGGCAGACAGTGTTGCTGTTGGATGAGGAGGGCAAGAGATTTCATTACCTATGAATGAGAGACCTGAACATCCATGTCCTTCTTGCCCAGAACTGCCTGCCTGCATACCAGTCTCTCTCTCTCTCTCTCTTTCTCTTCCTCCGTTCATCAGCACTTGTAACCTAATTAAAGCTTGTTTTTCCCACAAGGCCCCTCTGCAAACCAGTCAGGTCTTTATTGAGTTTCCATCAGACGTTGCTGCTCAAAGCATCCGTTTGCCCTCTCTGGCAGCCTGTCTTGGGCAGAATAAAGGACAATTAGGAAGAAGAAGGAAGGGGGCAAACAGCCAAACAGTGGTTTCTTGCAATCTCTTTACTCAGTAGCAGGTGCCTAAAGGGATGTTTACCTGCCTGACTAGACATCGAAATGTAAGAAGGGAATCCAGATGGATCAGAGAAAAAGCTACTTCAGTTCTTCTTCTGGTTGACCAGGTGCTTCTAGGGCAAGACACAATGAAGGCAACAGTCATGAGGTTTGCCCAGCCTTGCTCCAACATCTGATCCAGAGAATCATTTTAGTAGATCTGCTCCAGTCGGAGCTAAATTTGCATTTAGGCAGGGTTTCAGCCTGTTCTGGACAGGGATCGGTCGACTGATGTTCATTTCGCCTTCATTTGGGACTCAAGGCTGCTTGCAACAAGAATAAAAATAGGTATAGATAAAAAAAAACACAAAATATTCAATGCTCAAAATGCATACGCAAGTGGTAACATTAACACAGAATGGAATTCAAAGCAATTTAAGAGCTTATAAGTACTGAAAATACATTGCTCTCACATACACACTCTCACACTGGAGAAGATCCTAAAAGGTTAGAATCGTCCTCTTTTGATTTTTAACTCTTTTGACAGTTAAAGATAGCTGAGAGCTTTCTTCACTGCCCAGATCCCACTTGGTGATGGAGAGGACAACAGTTGGACAATTTTGACATCTTTCTACTTTAGGATCTTGTCTAGCAATCCCCTCGAAATACCTGTGATGGCTTCACCTGGATCACATAAGGTTTTCGGCAGCCTTTTACCAGATTCAGCTGTTTTTTTTAGTCAACTGGAGCCATTCCTAGACAGGGATAGTCTGGCAGTGGTGAGACGCATTCTGGAAAACCTTATGGCTGAACTGTTCTAATGTCTTATCCATTTGGCTGCTTTTGGAGAAAACCCAGAAGCTTCAGCCAGTATAAACCATGGTGGCCAGAACTGTAAGAGCCAGAGTCAGGTTCCTTCTTAGGACACTAGCAGCCTTAAAAGAATTACCCAATTCAGGGAGATCCAGACAGACTGAAAAGGCCCGGATTTTGTTCCTGTTCTTTCTGATTTCATACTGGTTTAAAATAAACCAACCTGGAGAGATGGTATAAAAGTCTGATTGTATCGGAAGCCTACAGAAAAATGTTCAGCCTGTTGCAGCAAATTCGGTGAGCTCTGTATGCACTGTCTAAAATAAAAAAGCAAAGGTGCCCATGAGTGGCAAAACCATTAGCTTTGGAATGTTTTTCCCTTAGGATGATCTGCAAAGTTTCTTTCTGGGAATCCTTCGCCGCCTGCATAAAGTTTCTGGGAATCTTTCACTGCCTGCATAAAATCTTATGAGTGTGTTCTTTGAAAGATGGAGTTAAGTACCCTGTAACCAGAGTTTAGCAAGTCATCATTTTTAGTGCTGAGGACTGCCTGTCCTGAAAGTCTTCGGTTTGACAGGCAATTAGCCAGAGCTATTTTGCTGTTGCAGCAGGTAACTGGCCACGGTTTCCTTAGCAAAGCAGCAAGAGGGGGGACTAACTATTCTGACTGTACTGTTTCCCAGCTCCTGGACAGAGTGGCAGGGAAGGGATGGTGATTGATGGCATCCATGTTGGTGGGACAGTGAGTTCACTTCAGGCTTTAAAGGAGTTTTCCAAGGCCCTAGCACCTTGGACAGTTCCGTCGGAGCAAGTCAAAACCTGGAATGGAGCACTGCCCCACTGCCATGGGAGCCATGATGGGACCCGCCAGCACAAGTAGGAGTCTGTTTTCATTTGATCCAGAATTGCAAGTCTGTTTATGTTTCTTTCCAGAATCTGAGCTTTTGCCTTTTAAAAGATCCAGCGTGGTGTAGGGGTTTGAGCATTGGACTGTGGGGATCGGAGTTCGAATCACCACTCAGCCATGTAAACCCACTGGGTGGCCTTGGGCAAGTTGCACCCTCTCAGCCCCAGAAAACCTTGTGATAGAGTCACCTTAGGAAACAATTTGTAGGCATAAAACAATAATAAGAGATATAAAAGGGTAGGTTTCTTGTCCTTATGTTTGGGATAAACATTTTAAAAAATGCAGGTGACATTTTTTGAAAT
>NC_056528.1:18370591-18399176 GCF_019175285.1 Sceloporus undulatus | reverse complement strand
GTCACAATGCAAGCGTCATTTCCCACACTGTTTAATTGTATTTTAATGAGGGGTGGGTTGAGGGTTTGGTCTGAATATTTTTTAATCTCTGGTTTGCATCATTTCCAAATAATATTCTGTTCTGCAAGTTTTCTTTATGATTCTATGAATTGCCCACACATAGCCATTTTTTGAGCCTGGAGTACATGCAGACCTGAGTCATAAAGTTCAAGCAGACCTGAGTTTTGCAAACTCATGAATAAGTTTGAGATGAATTGCAGGGTCTAGAAGGACTTTTATGGTTCATTCTGGGCTCTTGTGTGATGAGGGAAGCCTATTGCTCCAACAGGTCTTTCTTCTCAGTGAGATTATCTTGGCATCCATCTCATCAAATGCTAGAAAGCTTTCTGGGTTCTGAGAAATGAAAGATCTCTTTCTGCCAGAAGCAAGCACCAAGCAGTGGAAGAAAATCCAAGATTTGATAGGCATCCTCCTTCATGCTCACAAGTGTCCTCCTCTTTCTCAGGGGATGGCTACTACCTCGCTGTTGGAGGAGCTGTGGCACAACACAACTGGTCACACATCATGACAGTTCTTCAGGACAAGAAGTTCCAGTGCCAACTGATTGACCATTCAGAAGCGCTTGGGATGATCAGCATCCAAGGACCAGCCAGGTGAGAGGAGGAAGAGATGCAGGTGCAAAATAACCCTGAGCAACCTGCTGCTCTTTTAGTCTCCTAGGGGTGAACAGATAAGGTAATGGTGGCATTCCTGAGGATAGACAAGGCAACAGAGGTTTGCAGGGGAGATCAGGGCAGGGGCAACACTTGCCACATTGCTTTTCAAGTGAGACTCCTGCAAATGTTCCTGGAAATGCTAAAAGGCATTCCATAAGTTTAGAGAAGTTTATCTGGAGGATTTTGGCGCTCTCTAGTTTGATGTAATGGTTTGTGTGTTGGACTATGACTCTGGAGACCAGGGTTTGATTCCCAGCTCAACCATGGAAGCTCTCGGCTTTAGAAGAAGACCATGGCAAACTTCCTCTGAACAAAGCCCACCAAGAAAACCCCATGACAGGACCTGAGGCTCTCTAGAACTCAGTTTTGGAGGCGCAGACCAAGAACAACAGGTGAAGCTTTGCTTTCTGCTTCAGGCAGCAAAATGTTCTCTGCTTCAGGTCAACGTCGGTGAAGACCCTGTTAGAGATGCCACAGCAGAGCATATCTGCAGCATGACAGGAAGCCTCATCTCCAAAGTTTTGCTTTTTCCCCTTGATGGCTCTTTGAAAGCCTGTTCCTTTTGCTCTGGACAGCACCGTTTTGACAGGAGGCACAGTGTTTTTTGCACTGGAAATCTTAAGAGGATTTCCACTCATTATCCGTGCTGTCTGAGGTTTAGCTAATTTTCCTAATGCGCTCCGTCTTCTTCCTCGCCTCTCCCCCTGCTTTGCCAAGCCTCCAGAACTCCTTGGGGACACTTGCAGGCTTGTCACACTGGATTCACTGGCATTTGTGACATGATGCCGCAGAATCCTGTGCCTGCTGAGCAGATAAATCCTCTGAGCCTCAAGAGATCGTCAGTGTGGCTCCTGTCATTTTTCAGTGCTAGCGTATCTCCAAGAGTTTTCCTGGCATATTTAAAATCAGAGTACTAGAGAGAGGTGGGGAGAGCAAAGATTTTCTGTGCTGGAAGAAAGAACCTTGAGTTTGAGAAAGTTATGTCTGGGGACTGCTGCTCCCAGAATGTGCTAGCTAGCTGCTGGGGGATTCTGGGAATTATAGTCCCGAGAAAGAGAAATTTCCATACTGTCAAAGAAACTTTTCCCAAATGTGTGTGTGTAAGATAGAAAGAGAGTAGCAGTGGATGAGACTCTTCTTGGACAGTTGGTTGCCATGTTCTCCTCAGATAAGTATGAAAGGTTGTCTCTAGTAGGGAGACGAGATGGTTTTGAAGATGCCATTTTGAAGGATAAAGAGTCTTATCAGGGATTATAGACATGGGAAATGTGTGTGAGAGAGACAAAGAAAGGCTGGTGGTGGGTGGGAATGGGACAGTTCTTGGATAGTTGGTTGTCATGTTCTGCTCAAATAAGCCTGAAAGGTTGTCCTTGGCAGGCAGATGGAGTGGTCTTCAGTGACACCATTTTGAAAAACTAACAGCCGTATCAGGGAGCAAGTAAGGGGGGATTGGACTGTTCTTGGACTGTTGGATGAAGTATTCTCTTCACAATGGTTTTCCCCCTTCCTTGCAGCCGCGAAGTCCTGCAGGAGGTTCTAGACACGGATCTCAGTGACAAGGCTTTCCCTTTCTCCACACACAAGCTGGTGAAGATAGCTGGTTGCACGGTAGGCCTCTGCGTCCTCCCATCCACCTGACACCTCATCCGGGAACCTTAGTGACTTTTCCCCAGCCTCCATTAACCTCTATTTCCTCTTGAAAATCTTTCTGTTTTAGGCTGGCATACAATAGATGCAAGTAAACTAGCATGCCTTGGGGTTTCATGGCTGAGTGGGGAATCGACACCTGGCCTCCAGAGTCATAGTTGGTACTTAATGCTGAATGGCATCACAAGGACCATCTCTAGATCTCAGATTTTGTCCTGGAAACCTAAGGGCGATCCTGAACTGGCAATCTTAGTCCACACAATACTATAAATCAGGGCTGGGAGACTGTAGTGGGCTTGGAAGTCAATTTTGTTCTCTGGGACTCTCCAAGAGTCCCAGAGACATGCCCCAAACACCCCTAGAACTGGCCAGAAGTCCACTTCTGGTTTTTCCAAAAATGGGGATAATTTTTTTCATATTGGACTGCAAGGGGAATCCTGAACCTATAAAATTATTGTTCTTTGTAACTGCCAAGAGAGACAATTCATTCATTTTATTGTGCCAGGAAAAAAAAAAAAAGACAACCATGGAGGAGTCTACATGCAAAAAACAGCCTTGGTGGAGCGTCACGTATGGTCCCAGGGCCACATTTTGCCCATTCAAAAAACACCTGAGAAGGCTGTGTGTGTTTTTTGTGTTGTGCAGAATGTGCTAAACTGAATGGGGAGGGTTTCTTAAGTCCCACATGTTGGGATGCTGGTGTCTCTGGAGGTTTATCTGGCCAGGAGGTAGAACTTTCCAGAAGGTCACACTCACCGGTCCATCTCCGAATGCTCCAGCTGCTGGTCTCCAGTCCAGGCATGTGTTTTTCATGAAGATAAATGGCTTCCTAGCCAAGCAGATGTAGGAAAGTGGGAGAGGCAGGGAAGGAACCACACACAAGTCTCTGTGACCCCGTGGGAGGAGGACACCACAGATTTTAATCATGATAAAGCACCTCAGATGACATGACAGGTCCGCCATGACCTCAGCCATCCAGTATGCACACTCCACAGACGCAGATCCAAGAAAGAAAACCAGACGGTCCACGTGTATCACTTGGAGAGAGAGGGAGGCTGGCTTGGATGACCCTTCCCAGCTCTTAAATGTGATTTCTTCCTGGATGTGTCATGGAAGGAGGTCCCTGCAGCCCAAAAGATCCCAAGAAAATAATGTGGGAGTCTTTTTTTTATGTGTGTGATTTCCTCCAAATCATTGCCTTGTCTCACCCGGCAGAATCCTCTTGTCTTCTTGGTGGCTTTACAATAGGGCCAGTGTGGTGTAGTGGTTTGAGCATTGGTCTATGACTCTGCAGATGAGGGCGCAAATCCCATCTCAGCCATGTAAACCCACTGGGTGATCTTGGGCAAGTCACTCTCTCTCGGCCTCTGAGAATGGCAATAGCAAACCCTCTTTGAACAAATCTTGCCAAGAAAACCCCATGATAGGGTCGCCTTTGGGTCGCCATAAGTTGGAAGTGACCATCACCTTCATATGCCCACAGAGCCTTACAACCAGTCAAACAACCAACAAAGGATACATGAAATTCAATATTGTATTATATTGGATTGGATTGGATACATGCCTTTAGCAGAAGTAGGTGGTGGTTTCTTGATTTTCTGACCATGGATAGACAGCAATAGACAGGACTATACCTGTTGAATTTCTGCCTTCTGGGAAATTGTTAAAGCTTCATTCAGTTGGAGTTGGAAGAGGGAGAGATGGCAGCCACAGAGATTAGGTGGTGGACTGAAGAAAGACGAATGAGGGTGTGATGAATTCTAACACACACACACACACACACACACACACACACACACACCAGCCAGCTGCCATCCCATCTTACTTCTGCAAAGACAGATCTGCATTAAAAGTGACTGGAGTATAATGCCATCTTTTGAAGAGCGACTCCCTCTGCAACAATAGAGTAGAAAATAGAAAAGGTATTGTGAGTTTATTTTGGGATCCCTGACAATAGAGTCGCACACCAAGAGCTGTCAACATAGTGTTGGCAGTGCAGTGTAACACTGGAGGTTGGCATCGTGTGGAACTTTGCCAGGCAAAGAGAGTGAAGGGAGTTGAACCATTTCCCTTTCCATTCTTTAATCCACCGGAGATTGGGTTGATGAAGCTACAGCCGAAAAATAAAGGTGATGGCCAGACTTTTCTATATATATATATATATATATATATATATATAGCAAAAAAGCAGACACTGAAACATGCCAGCAGCAGGAAAATGTGAGCATCACCAAGTCATCTTGAGGTTGCAAATGTTTCTTGCACTCAAGGCACGGTGAGGACACTTCATCTTCAGCTTGCTATAACTGAGCCAAAGGGTTGCTCTTGTAACTCTTCGTGGGAGGTTGTGTGGTAACATGCCAGGCACACTGACATGTCGTCACCCTGGCAGCCTACACAGCCTACACAGTGTTCACTTCCAAGGCAAGAATGGAAATTGGTGCATCATCTGACAGAGGAGGAAAGCCATTGTGCAGACATCAGTTCCTCCCAGTTGGAGGCTTCCATGTTAGGAGTACATGGATCTGGTTTGGGTTATATTACAGACTTTAAAAGAGCTATACAAAGCACTGTTTGGAGGCTAAAGTTCAACATGTTCAATGGCTCATGGGGATTTATAGGTGCTTGGATGGCTCTGCAGCAGTGGTTTTCAACCTTTGGCTCTTCTAATGTTTTGGACCTCAACACCTAGAAGTCTCAGCCAGCTTGCCCAAAAGATCAGGGATTCTGGGAGTTGAAGTCTAAAATTCCTGGGAGGACCCAAGGCTGAGGACCATTGTTCTGAACCTGTGTTTGGAAAGGGTTATCACAAACATACACTCCCTAGAGAGAGAATATGCACTCTTATCATAGAGTTTCAGGCTATCTCCAACACAAACCACCACTTCTGCATGGCAGGACTTTCCACCACTTTAGTTTTCATGTGTTTGTGGTGACTTGGGGGAAATGTGGGAATTTCAAGGGCCAAAAATGTGGGCTTGGGGCTTCAAATGGGCCACCGGCCACATTCTCTCCATCCTTGAAGCCTGGAAACCAAGACCCTCTTCCACATGGCTATTGCCAGTGTCTGAGGTAGACTACCAAAGAAAGCATGACACCCAGTACAATCTTGGGTTATTTCCCTCATTTCTAAGTAGTAGTAGAAGAAACATAACTGTTCTTATACTATAGGGTGCTCAGGGTTTGTTGAAGAGATTAGAATGATGCCATTTGGTGCTTTGAGATCTTGACATGCGCTCAGCATCGGCTGAGGGGAGAAGCCACATATGGCCAAACAACGCTTGTCACTGACACTTCCTGCCATGTCTTGCTTTGTCTCCTGTTCTTAAGCAATAGATTTGAATAACTCTTCTCCGTTATGAGCCATGAATATTTCATCTGGCTAATCTAGATTAATGCACCGTGTCATGTTAAATGAGCATCTCTGGAGAAGGCTCAGACTGAGCCGAGCTGACAGCTCCATTTTGCAGAGCGGCTGCTAGCAGGGGATCATAATGTTCCCCTACCTTACACAGGGACACGCGCACACATGTGCCAGGGGGCCCCTTTATACTGGTCTTATTGTCACTGTGTTGTTGTGTTCCAGAGGTCTGATGGGACTTGAGGCTGTGAAATAAATCTGCTAGTTTAAAAATGCAAGGGTGTTCACATAACTGGAAGAACAATGGATGAAGTAGAACTGCCTGCGTAATGTTCCATTGTGTTAACTCAATTGTTGTGGAAATGCAGAGTCATATGGCTGTGCCACCAATTGGCCCACCATCAGAAGGTTAAGACCTAAAGCTACCCTGAGATGGGCTATGGGAATATCAGGGAGAAAACAAGTGACTGGACAAAAAATCCTAGATGTGCATATGTGAGAGAGAGAGAATAAGAGAGATAGATTAGTGTTCTGGGAATTTAGAAGGGAAAAATTTCTAAAAGTCTGTTTAAATTGTTACCAGAACCCATTTATTTGACATATGGCCTAAAGGAATGGGAGATCTTGAGGCAGTTGTTAGTGATGGAAGTGCAACAGTCACAGACTAGGATATATGGGGGGAGAACAAGGTTGAGCATTGAACTAGGCACCTTTTTTGGAGACAGTTCATTTGCAATTTCACACTGACTCTTCTTCTTCCTTCCCTTTCTCCTCCTCCTATACCCTCTTGCTGTCTCCATCCTCCAGGTCCGTGCCATGAGGTTGTCATTTGTGGGAGAGATGGGATGGGAGCTCCACGTCCCCAAAGAGCACTGCGTGAGGGTCTACCGTTTGGTCATGAAAGCTGGTGCCAAGCACGGTATCATGAACGCAGGCTACAGAGCCATCGATTCACTCAGCATTGAGAAAGGTTTTTGGAAGGAAGCATTTATTTCTATTTGCAAGGGGTGGGTGATGACTGCTGCCAATGAATATATAATCCAGAGTTTGGAAAGGTTACTTTGCCAGTTATTACAGCTTCCAGAGTGTCTCAGTCATCGATTCTGAACTGATGATTCTGAGAACTGAAGTCCAAATTTTGTAAAGACCTTTGTTATTGTCCAAGGATCCAGAAGTAACTGCAGAGAACCTTTATTTTATTACATTTTTTCCCTTGAAACTGACCTGTTCTTTGAAAGTCTCTGTCAAACCTGAAATGGAAAAGAAGTATATCCTGAAATCCTGCTTGAATTCCTGGCTTATCTGCCTGGATAATGCTGGATAATCACATCCCTCTGAAAGTCATGAGTGCTGCCATTTTGGATCATGCTAAGCCTTCTTAACCACCGCAACACACCAGGACTATGCAAATGGAATCAAAATACTGGCATCAAAACTCAAGAGAAGGGAAATGTGCCAAGATCCATTGAGGAAATGCAGGGAGGCATCTCAAAACCATGGCTAAAATTGTTGCCATACTTTCGGAGCAAAAACAGACAAGGAGGCCACATGCGAGTCATGGGTCTATTGTTGGTAACCCAAATTTTGGCCCACTAAAGGAGGAGGAATGGATCCTAGAGCAAATCAGGCCTGACCTCTAACTAGAAGCCAAGATGAGCAAACGTGGCTGCCATGTTCTGCACTAACAGAAGTTTCTGAACTTGGCACAGAGGTAGCCCAATATACAGTGTGTTGCAAAAGTCCAGCCTTGAGCTTACCAGTTTGTAGCCCTAGTCATATCTTGATTCTGTCTCTTGACCAGGGCTTCCATAGGATCATCAGTGATAACAGCTATAAAACTCTGTAAGGTTTTTTGGAATCCTGAAGAATCCTTTAGTCTTTAAAGGTGGGCCATCTTTATCGTCATAGGAACAGAAATAGTTGTGACGTTAACTCTGACTAGAAAATTATCTGTCCATGACAACTCAGAAGTATTAATCACCTCTGCCCATAGATCCATCTGCTCAGAAATGAAAACACCATCAAGGGTATGATCTCCTGAGTGTATGGACTGTGAAACCCATTGGAATAGGCCCATGTTTGTCATGGACATCATGAACTCCTGAGCTGCATCCGACAGAGTGGCCTCAAATGGGATGTTGAAGTCGCCCAAGACCAAAAGTTTGGACAACTCCAACATCAACTCCAAAACAAGTGCTGGAGTTCAGCCAGGAGGTCTGATAGGCAGCAAGATGGCTGGGACACAAACAGAATTCCATCTATCCCTGTTCTTCAGTCTCAGGTATAGACCTTCAATGTAATTCAGTTCCCAAATAGGTAGTCCAATCAGGTTAAGATCATCTTTATAGACCACAGCTACTCCTTCCCCTTGTCTATTTTCCCTCACCTGCTCACTAACACAGTAGCCCACATTGCATGCCAGGTTGGCCTCCTCATTCACAATAGTCTTTTAAAACTATGCAGTTTTCAAGTACTTTTTCACAGCACGAAGTAAATTGCTTTGAAAAGCTCATTGCTTCCTTCAAGAATTAAAATTTACTGAAGAATTCTATCCCTAGGTTACAGACACTGGCATGCAGACCTCCGGCCTGATGACAGTCCCCTTGAGGCAGGCCTGGCCTTCACATGCAAGCTGAAGTCGGAAATCCCTTTCCTTGGGCGGGAAGCTGTAGAAGCCCAGAAAGCAGCCGGAATATCCCGCCGTCTCGTCTGTTTCACCATAGATGAGTGAGTAGTACGTAGCAGACATCGCTAGCCTGAATCCTATTATTAGTCCCAACTAGAATCATTGAATCAGTTCAATGTTGAATTGGCGGTGGCAGTGATGTTGCGTGCCTTCCAGTCATTTTCAACTTATGACCACCCTAAGGCAACCCTATCATGGGGTTTTCTTGGCAAGATTTGTTTAGAGGAGGTTTGCCATTGCGTTCCTCTGAGGCTGCAAGAGTGTGACTTGTCTAAGTCACCCAGTGGGTTTCATGGCTGAACAAGGAATCAAACGGAGGTCTCCAGAGTCATAGTCCAACACTCAAAGCACTACACCATACTGTCTTTACATATTGAATTAGCAGTCAGCAATAAATCTGTTGAGCACAAGATGCCATGTCTGTCAAAACATGTCAGATTAGATTTATTCTGCAGTGTAGATGCAGCCCAAGAGTCATTGTGGTTTAGTGGTTTGTGTGTTGGACTAGGACTCTGGGAGACCAAAATTCACATCCCATTTAGTCATGGAACCTCACTGAGCGATCTTGGGCAAGTCACATTTTCTCACACTCAGAAGGTGGCAATGACAAACCTCCTCAGAATAAAACTTGCCAAGAAAACTCTGTGATAGAGCCAATTTAGGGTTGCCATAAGTCAGAAAGGACTTAAAGGCATGCAACCACGACAAGCATCCTGTACTATTTGATTCTTATGATTGATATTAGATAGTATATAATAATTGGCATGTCTTCTTAATTCCACCACTGGCTTTATCTAAAGGTTATTGAGCAGTGACCTTCCCCTTTTGACAATATCTGACAGTCAATGTGCAACATTATTAAGCACTGGCTGTATTTTGTAATGACCTGCAGCAGCATTGGAGCATATCTGGCCATATCGGAAGTCTGGCAAAACAAGCATGAGATGGTAACAGCCCTTGAATCCCAAGGCAAAGTTTTCATACAAAACATGTGATTTCAAAGGGCATTTGAAGTGTGAACAATTAAAGAAAAAGATAAGTCGGATCTATCGGGCCTGCTTCAAAGGATAGAGCTTTCCTTCCCTGCATCCATCAGCCATCTCTCCTTCCATCACTCTCAGCAGCTGGGACCTTGAGCAAAGGCTTCCAATCCCACCCCTTCCTTCTCTATTAAATCCCTTGTGCCTTGTGATACTTAGGCAATATTACCAAGTACAGTTGGCTATTATATTGCTACTTTTGTCATTATTATATTTTCTTCTTTTGATTATCGCTTACTAAATCCTTTCCTCCCATGGCTCCACGCATCTCTCCTAACTTGATCCCTATTCGACCTCTTCCTATCTCCCAGCTTCCATTCCTCTGTTCACTCTGGAACTGTCGCTCTGTTGCTCCGAAAGCGACTGCTGTCCATGATCTTTTCCTCTCTAGATCATTTAACCTTCTCGCTCTTACTGAAACCTGGCTCCCGGCCCATGATACTGCCACCTCCGCTGCCCTTTCTTTTGGCGGTCTCTCATTCACTCACACAAGCCGCCCTGAGGGTCGAGGAGGAGGGGTTGGTATACTATTGTCCAATTCCTGCCAGTTTCAAGTTCTCTCTTTCCCCCCCAGCTATTGTTTCTCTTCATTCGAGTCTCACTGTATTCGACTCTTTTTTCCTTTACAGCTCCGGGTTGCTGTCATCTATCGCCCTCCTGGTTCTGCTACCCAATTCCTATCTGACTTTGAATCTTGGCTGACATTTTTTCTATCTGATACAGTCCCTTCTCTAATCCTAGGTGACTTTAATATTCACTTTGACAATCCCAACAATCCTTCTTCATCTCGCCTTAGATCCCTGTTTGCTTCTTTTGGCCTTCAGCCTCATTCTAACTCCTCAACCCATTCCTCTGGTCACTGTCTCGACCTAATTCTTGCTGCTAAGTGTGTCATTTCCGACTACCTGGCATCTGATTTTCCATTGTCTGACCATCATTTAATTTCTTTTACTCTTACTTATATCCCACCTCCTCGTCGTACTGTCCAGCGCCATTTCCGCGACCTTCAGTCTGTTAACTCTGACCATCTCAGTCAGACTTTGAATTCATCTCTCTCTTCTCTTGATCTTGGGGACTCTGCTGATTCAGCAATGTCTTTATTTAATTCCACTCTTTCTTCAACTCTTGACAGCTTTGCTCCTGTATCTGTACGTGTGTCTTCCCCCATGACTAGGCCTCAGCCCTGGCTCACTCCCACTATCAGGTACCTCCGGTCCTGCTCTCGAGCGGCTGAACGTCTTTGGAAAAAGTCTAGGGAACCGGCCGATTTCATTCATTATAAATTCATCCTTTTATCTTTTTCACGCGCTCTGTCTATGGCAAAACAGAACTATTTTAAATCACTGATCTGCGCTAATGAGAGGCGCCCGCAGCGTTTGTTCTCCTGCTTCAATACACTACTCAAACCTTCCTCTCCCCCTGTCTTCTCATCTTTTTCCCCCACTGACTTCGCCAACTACTTCATCACAAAAGTCACTACTATTCGATCTGAAATAGTTCCTCCCGACTTGCCCCCCTACCACTAACCTCCTGGTACCTTCTACTAATAAACTCTCTGTGTTTCCCCCTGTTTCTCTGGATGAACTCTCTAAGCTGCTAAATTCTTCCAAACCTACTACCTGTTCTCTTGATCCTATTCCCTCCCGTCTCCTAATCTCTATATCCCCTTCTCTTCTGCCCTCGCTCCTCTATATCTTTAATCTCTCTCTCTCTTTGGGTTCCTTCCCTTCTGACTTCAAACATGCTCTCGTTTCCCCAATTCTGAAGAAACCCTCTCTCGACCCCTCTTCTTTGTCTAGCTATCGTCCAATTTCTCTTCTTCCTTTTCTTTCTAAGGTCCTAGAACGGGTCGTTTATTCTCGCTGTATTAAGTTTCTTGAAGCCAACTCCATCCTAGACCCCTTCCAATCTGGCTTCCGCCCACGGCACTCTACAGAGACAGCCCTCACCAAGATCTCAAATGATCTGTTGCGGGCCAAGGCAAACGGCCTCTACTCTATTCTCATTCTTCTCGATTTGTCTGCAGCCTTTGACACTGTTGATCACTGTCTCCTGGTCGATTTACTTTCTGACCTTGGGTTCGCCGACTCTGCTCTCGACTGGTTTAAATCTTACTTGTCAGATAGATCTTTTGCAGTGGTCACGGGTGGTCAGACTTCATCCTCTGTTCCGCTATCTGTTGGAGTTCCCCAGGGCTCTGTCTTGGGTCCCCTTCTGTTCTCTCTATACACACTGTCTCTAGGTAAACTCATCAGTTCTTTTGGTTTCTCCTATCATTTGTATGCCGACGACACTCAGCTGTATCTCTCCACCCCTGACCTTTCGACGGGGCTTGAAAAGCAAGTTTCTTCTTGTCTGACTGCCATCTCTCAGTGGATGCGGCTTCGGCGCTTGAAGCTCAACATGTCTAAGACTGAGCTTCTCGTCTTTCCACCTAAACCCACCCTTCATTATTCCTTTTCTGTTTCTGTCGACGACACTTCTATTCAACCGGTTCATCAAGCCCGCAGTCTTGGCTTCATTTTTGACTCTTCCCTGTCATTTATTCCCCAGATCCAGGCCACCGCAAAGACCTGTAGATTCTTTCTCCACAACATTGCCAAGATCCGTCCATTCCTCTCAATCTCTACTGCCAAGGCTCTAGTCCATGCCCTAGTGGTTTCGCGACTAGATTATTGTAACCTCCTTCTAACAGGGCTTCCTCTTTCACACCTCCATCCTTTAATATCTGTCCAGTATTCAGCTGCCCGTATTGTCACATCCGCTCGCCGCTTTGACCATGTTTCTCCTCTTTTATCCTCCCTTCATTGGCTCCCCTTCCCCTTTCGCATCCGGTACAAGCTTTTGTTACTGACTTTCAAAGCCCTCCATGGGTTGGCCCCTCCTTACTTATCTGACCTTCTTTCTCCTTACGTTCCTACTCGCACCCTCCGCTCTGGTAGTCAGGGTCTCCTGTCACAATGTAGGACTACCACTGCCCCCTCCCGAATTCGTCCCTTCTCGCTTGCTGCCCCTTACTCCTGGAACCTTCTTCCCCCACATGCACACCTCATCACTTCTCTGCCCAGTTTCAAAACTGAATTAAAGACTATATTGTTTAGAGAAGCATTCCCAGAGGTGAGCCCCTCTCTGACCCAGGAAGCCTTCTTCTAACCATCCATCAAGAAGCCAAGCCCTTCCTCCAGTCCATCTGCCTTGGTCCAGGCCTCGGAGGTGGAAAAGATCTGCTGGACCTGATCCTATTCCCCACCACCACTCCCTTCTCCTTTTGTGTCGTGTCTTTTAGATTGTAAGCCTGAGGGCAGGGAACCGTCTGACTAAAAAAAAATTGATGTACAGCGCTGTGTAAACTTACAGCGCTTTATAAATAAAGGTTAATAATAATAATAATAATAATAATAATAAGTAAAAGTATATTTGCAAGAGGGAAATTTTCTCTACTCCCTACTCTCTCTCCCCTTCTCCTGAAGTTTGAATTAAATTAGTGTGAGCTATTGTAGGATCATAATAATGCTTTCAGGACTTATCTAAAGTACTGTACTGAAGGGTACACCCAGAGCAATTTCAACACCATGGATGGATATGGGAATAAAAACCTAGAATAAAATGTAGCTTGAATAGAGTCACCATATCCTGTAATATGGAAACCATTGTGTGGAATCCAGTCCCCAAAATAAGTAGAGTACTTTGGACAGCTCCTTAAAGCTCAGAGCAGATTCACTATGCCACTGGTGCATTATACCAAACTATTTACATCTCTGACATATTGTTTTGTCTGGGTCTCATAGAAAGGTGCCCATGTTTGGGTTGGAAGCCATCTGGAGAAACAACAAAGTTGTCGGGCATATCCGCAGGGCAGACTTTGGGCATGCTATCAACAAAACAATCGCCTATGGCTACATCCAGGATCCTGATGGAGGGCCGGTGAGTATGGCAATGTCTCACATGAAGATGCAGGGATATCTGGGCAAGGAACCTTCTAAGATAGTCATCTCTCCACTTGTATAGAGGCTAGAAGTACCCCAAGGGCCATCCATTCCAACCCCCCCGCCATGCAGGAAACCACAATCAAAGCATCCGTGACCGATGGCCATCCAGCCTCTGTTTAAAGACCTCTAAGGAAGGAGACTCCTCTACACTCCGAGGGAGTGTGTAGCACTATAGGATCACCTTAGAGTCATCATATGTTGGAAATGACTTGAAGGCACACAACAACAACAAAGACAGCATTCCAAGAGGTTAAAATTAATAGAAAATCAGGTGTATAGAAAGGCTTCATAAAATCAATTAGGCCCCAGAATTGTCTGTTGTGTTCCTCAACCCTGGCTAGTAAGCAGTTGCAGCAGCAACTCAGAGCTTTTCAAGGGTAGGTCTTGAACATTGCACAAGGAGGTAATGAATAGCTCCTTCCGCAACATCCCAAATAAGAGGTGTACATGCATAACTCCAGGTTGCATATACATATGTCTCCAACAGGATTCCAGCTAACCAACAGCTAGCCAGTGGTCTTCATACCTACCATTCATAGCTGCTCCTGTGTCTTTTCCATTTTCTTCAGCCTTTCTTATGTTCAGAAGGAGAAGCGGAGCCCTCCAGCATTGGAATAACTCTAGCAACTGGGGGAAGAACTTTTGCTAGTTATTCCTGTGCATTGGATTGCTTCTGTTTCCCTCTCTTTGCTGGCAGTCTCCTAATGTGACAGGCAGCCTGGAGCAAAAAGAGAAATCTTGGCCTTGAAGTAGCAGTGGGGGAAGAGGAGGGACAGAGTACTAGGGACATGTTGGTGAAGCTGAAAACTCTTGACAGTTTGTTTGGGACCAGATGGATGTGTCCAAAGGGCTCGGGACTAGGAACACACTCCACAGTTATGAAACAAAATAATATCGGTCTGTCTATAGTTTGCTTTTAAACCTGGCCAAGTCCTTCTGTGAACTGAGGGGCTATCAGTCAAATATAAGTGGGTTTTCCCACCTTGGTTTATCATCCTTGAATTGAAAGACCAGTGAAATAATATTAGCAAAGCATCTAAAAACCCTTTTCGAGATATTGGCCAAGACGTTGCAATGGGAGATGGGTATCTGGCATGTAGCTACAATTTTGTCCCAGTGGGAGTTCCCCACTACCCACCTTTTCGATGTGGCAGCCTCCCCAAACATCTATTTTTGTGTTGGTGGAGTGAAGGGGGGAAAGCAAAGATGCATCCAGCTAATTGTCTCTGGATTCTGGTCTGAAGGATCTATCCAAGGTTCTGCCAAATAGTTGCAGCATCTTAGCAGCTCTTTAAGCTTCAGACCAAGACCTAGACCGGATTCGCTGCCCCACTGATGTAGAAGCCCCCCTGGCCACCTTTATGTAGGGGCCACCTTAACAACATTATTAATTTTCTTTTCCAAATTATCTCTCAAAAAATTATATCATTTTTGATATCCACATAAAATAACTTGGAGGTGACAGAAGCCCTGGTATTTGTCAGGAGGGCCCCCTGCCTCAAAAAACCACTAGCATCACTCTGGGCAATGTTGTGTTGTTATTCCTGTGTGCCTTCAAGTAGTTTCTGACTTATGCCGACCCTAAGGGTAACCTATCACAGGGTTTTCTTGGCAAGATTTGTTCAGAGACAGTTTGCAATTGCCTTCCCCCGAGGCTCAGAGACCGTGACTTGCCCAAAGTCACCCAGTGGGTTTCCATGGCTGAGCGGAGGATTCGAACCCTGGTCTCCAGAATCATAGTCCAGCATTCAAACCACAATGGCTCTCTGGGCAACCCACAATTGAAGCATGCATGACAAGGGCTCAGCCTCTCTCCAAGTGAACCTTGATCCCGTTGTGCTGCTACTATCATATTTTTCCTCCTCTCAGTAGGAAACTGGGCACTCAGTGTGCCCTGTAGAAATGCACACAGCTCATTGACCAGATGTTCAATGGGTGGGAAGGATAGCAGGCTTACTTTTCCCAGCCCAACAGCATGATAACTCAAGTCTGATTTGCATGTGAATTGCAGCCATGGGGAGAACAAATAGGGTGGAAGGGGGTATTTGATTATAAGAGCTTGGTAGGAAAGTCTTGAATATTTATGGACACTGTCAGCAAAGAGAACGCAGGGGAAGGAGATGGACCACTGAAAATGGCAATGATGTGCAGTGACAGCGATAGAACAAACACTAGCCATCTAATTCTTCAGTAAGTTTCTTCTCCAAAGAAGCAATGAGTGACTTTAGCAATTTTTCCCCCATTACAAGAAAGTCTTCAAACGCCACCCCGTTTTCGAAGGCTACGTGTAATTTGGAACATGTTCTGTGCAAAATTGACACCTGGTTGTTGTTATTATGTATGCCTTCAAGTAATTTCCAACCTATGGTGACCCTAAGGCAAACCTACCATGGGGTTTTCGGGGGCTGAGAATATGTGACTCAGCCAAGGACATCCAGTGGGTTTCCATGGTTGAGTAGGCAATCGGTCCCTAGTTTCCAGGGCCAACACTCAAACCTCAATGCCATGCCAGCTCTCAGAAATACTCTAAATAAATAAAAAATAGGAAACACAATATTTGGCAATCTAAAATGAATTATGTGACTTTGTTGAAGGCATTTTGTCCTTCCGCAAAACATATCCTCCTGGCAGCATGAGTGTGGCTGCTTTTCTAGTCGCGTTAGATTCTTCTTGGCATGTTGGCACCCGGAGGATCTGGACAGGGTGCCCCTAGTAATAATGCTGCCTGTTTCCTTGAGCCTTCTCCTTCTTAGTTGATTAAATCAACAGAATAAGGCGGAGGCCTTTGCTCAGAGAAGGAAGGGATGTCTCCTCTCCCTTTGGGAAATTTGCATTGCATTGCACTGGTTTATTTACATCAGGCATTGACAACTGTGTGGGAATGTGCCAGTTTTACCCAACAGACCGTCCTGTAGGCCACGCTCCCAACAAGAGAGACCAAATACCTCCATTTTCCTTTGCCGTCCCTCTCAAAATGGTGACCAGAAGTGATCTTGCATCATTTCTTGTCACCATTTTGAGATGGACTGCAGAGAGAGAGAAACTCCTGCAGCCTCTCATAGCTTGTCTGTTGTTCTTCATCCATAACATTTATCATTGTGACCGTACTCTGATGGTTGCCAACTTATGGTGTCCCAGTTTTCATCTGTGAAAAGTTGACATTCCCTTTGGAAGAAAGAGCTTGGTAACTTGCTGTTTAAAGTCAGAAATGCTGAGATTTTAAAGAGGGGAGATTCCATTTTCATCTTGCATTTTGTTCCTTCTCTGCATTTGGTTTCTTCTCGTGTCACAGGTAAAGGTAAAGATAAAGGTAGTCCCTTGAGATGAATGGCTAGTTTTAACCAACTGTCAGAGGGCAGCACCATAAATATAAAAGTCTTATTGGATTTACTTTGGCATTTGAAACCATTTGAGACATTTTAGCAAGAAACTACATGATGGTAAAGGAAAAGAAGGCAGGTTTCTTCCACATGGTGATTCTCAGGCAAAAATAATGATAATGGAAATGTTGTTGTCATTGTTTTGTGTTGACTCTTCTCCAGGCCACCCTTGATTTTGTGAAAAGCGGCAAATACATGTTGGAAAGGATGGGAGTTGCCTACCAAGCGAAAGCTCACACAAAATCCCCCTTCGATCCAGAGAACAAGAGGGTTAAAGGGATCTATTAAGACTGGTGGATCTCAAGGAGACAGGAAGGATCAACTGAAAGGTGGAGACGGGAAGAAGGAAAGCGTGAAGCAATACTGCACAATGCCAAAGATCCTGGCCAAGATCATACATCAGTGTTGAGTACTATCAGTCTCCACACACAGAGTTACACAGCTCTTGTGTTGAATGACAGTGTTGCACAATAGAACCAAGGCACCATATATGGAACCGAATGCAACCAGTTGCACATGGACATCCATGCACAAAGAACCCGATGTACAACTCCACTTTCCCAACCTTGAACTGAATGCAGACATTGCTCATCAAACAAAAGTTTCCAAGCACTTCCGCAAGAGAATATATCCATGCATAAGACACTGACAGGATCCTGATGTTTGCTTCCAAGAATATAAGAGCCTTGAGGCCAAATCAGAACATGGGACTCTTGCCTCAGTCCTATTTCCAGCAGTGATAAGTTTGGGAAACCTTGGATGGAAGTGGAGATAATGGCTCTCCATTTGCTGTTTAACTCACTCGTCCAACGCTGCTCCTGCGCATGGAGGTTTTGTTGAGTCTCCTTGCCTTGTTGGCCATGGTGCTGAGAGCCTGGCATAAATTGTACCTTGGTCAGATTTCTTTTTCTGCTTCCCTGTCCCCACCACCAGCACATCTTGAAGCAATGATTGCAAGAAAAAAGAAAAATTTGAGCACATTAATGGTATAATTTAACTCGATTTAGTCAATGATAATAAAGGCAAGACTTCCAATGAAGACAATGTAACATTTCTGTATGCTGGATCACAACATCCTCGCACCCAGAGAAGGGGCTGAGAGACACAGCCCAGCTGAAAATATCCCCCCCCCCTCGTTTCCATCTATTTGCTGGTCAATGTGGGCCATTTACCTATAGTTTGCCTAACACCAGGAGTAATTCAGGTGCTTTTCAGTAACTAAGGTGCTCTCCAGTCTATTGGTTTTTTAAAACTTCTCTTCCCCAAATCTAGTCTTATGACAGTAAGAAGCTGCCTTCTGTACCAAGTCTGGTAATAGGTCCATCTTGGCCAGCACAGATTCCTTTAACTACTGTCAGCAATGAAACAGAGAAGCCATTTTCAATAATTATTCCCTACCTGCCTCTTTAGTAAGTAGGTGTGTTGCCAGGGATAGAATCTAGGACATACATTGAGTTACAATGCCCTCCCTCACCACCCTCCTAAAGGACTTGTAGTATACCTTTGCCTTCGGCCTACAAGACAGAAGGGCCATGAAGATGACACAAGAAATGATAGATTCCAACACACCAGCCTTGGAACTTTCTTCTTGTTCATGTGGCTCCACAACCTCATTCTCATTATGAATGTGTAGAGTTTTGCCCAGTGGCAAAGACCATGCCCCTTGGCATTTGTTTTCTTAGATACTTCTGAGACAATAGAACGAATAATTACCACCAGCCATCTAAGGTTATTATTGTTTTGTCTTGCTCTCCTAGCTTGAGACAACTATAGCTTTTTGGCATGCTCTCTGTTAGAGATGGTAGCAATAGAACTCCACTTCTACTCAAACTGCATGCACTTGTATGGTTGGATTAGATAAAGAGTTAGACCTCTTCAGGTTTCCTAGACTGTCCTTTTTCTGTTGATCTTCCTTCTGACCTAGACTGATATTCTTAGGGTTTCTGACATCAATTTTTCCTGCTTCTCATCATGTTTCTCTGGATCTTCCAAAGAGGAGAAGACACCTCAGCTTTGATCCAAGAGCAATGGAGAAGCCCGGGTTCCTGTTACTTCAGTCTAGCTAGATCTAGGCTGTCTCATGGTTCTCTGACTTTTCACCCCACTAGATCCAGACCTAGCCTAGCTGGTTAGATTTCACTAGATCTAGCCGTTCTGGTTAGACCTAGATTTCTTTTGCCTTTCTATCTCACTATATTTCTCTTAATAAAGACCTACTTTCCTACTTTCAACAAGAAAAGGGGGCTCTTTGTGATTATATTCCAGGGGAAACAAGCTCATTAACTCATCTGATGCACAAAAAAGGTTCAGTCAGTGGTGCAACGGAGCCAGGGCTTTGCAAGGTCAAACCTCCAAGGCTGTTTTAATCAACAGGGATTGTAATATCATCTCCCATCACCATCCCTTGGGCTTCCCTGTCCACCGCTCTGAGCTTAGCTGCAATCTTCGCAGAAGCTGGAGGAGAAATGGAATTCCCCAGAAACAATGTGCTTTTAAGAGTTGAAAGCATTTTCACTCTTTTGCTGGGCAACATGCATTAGCTTGACAAACTTAGGGCCCAAACAGACAGGCCAAAATAAAGCTACTTCGGGTCACTTTGGAGGTATGCTGTTTAAATGCTGCATGCGTCCTAAGAGGCCGGAAGCCATGCCAAAGCCATGCTCTAGTCCTAAGGACCAGAGCACAGCTTTGGCACAGCTTCTGGCCTCTTAAGATGCATGTGTCATTTAAACAGCATACCTCCAAAGTGACCTGAAGCAGCTTTATTTTGGCCTGTTTGTTTGGGCCATTATATGTGCATAAATTCCCCTACAGAAGTGTCTGGACCTTTTTGTCTTCTGTGGAACAGATACATTCAGTTCAAGGCTGCCGAAATAGTTGCACAGCTGTTGGATGTACATGTAAATTGGACATTATGCACATTGGATATAAATTTTGCACACGAGTGCAGATGCACAATTAATTTCCAATTTGTTTCCACATTTGGTGCCTTGGTTCAGTTGAACAAAGTTGCCAATCTGCACATGATGTAACAAAATTCATGCATAGCTCTGCATGCTAAGAGTTGCACTACTCACACCAAGTCTACGATCTTGCCCTGTGTGTTGTTGGAGGCAGTAGTGAGAATCAATGTTCTTCCTTCCACAAGACGACTCTTAGCTGCACCTATCATTTGAAAAATATGCAAGTGTGGTCATGCATTTAATGTCATGATTGGCCTTAAGATAACCAGAAATGGTGATCTGGAAATCCAGAGAATTTCAGGGACTCCTTTGCCTTGGCTCTGCTATTTTGTTTGCTAAAAGAGACAGACTATTGCTAAAGTCCAAGTGGCCAGCCCTAGATACATTTTTTCTGATGGATAGAATTTCCTTCTCACTATTCCCACCATATCTGGGGCTTCCCATAGAGGCTACAAAGAAATCGAAGTCAGGCCAGACTAGGATTAAAGTGGTTGGTCCATCAGGTTCAGCCCAGGTCTTATTTTTTGGCTGCTTTGTCAAGTTTAACAACAGTTGGAGACGTGGGAAAGTGGGGTCTGCTGCTATGTTCACAGGATGAGGTTGGCTCTGGAAGCACCTCTGTAATCGTTGGCAAGGGCTGCTTCTCCCATTCACCCTGTCAAGGAAAGAAGACAGATATTGTGAGCAAAGTGGAATTGATGAACGACGAGTCAACATGCAGATAAATCCAATGGGTCTACTCTAGTTGTCTCTAAGGATTTAAGACTGTGGTTGGTACCAGATCCCTTCTGATCTTAGAAGCTAACCAAGGTCACATCTTGGTACATGGGATGGAGGACTACCAAGGCGTATCAGGTACTGAAGGCTATATTTCAGGGGGTGGAACTGGCAAAACCACCTCTGAGTATGCATTGCCTAAGAAAACCTAAGGAAATTCATGAGATTGCCATATATCAATAGGGAGGTTTGCTGAACACCAGGATATTTGAACCCTGGTCTTCCAGTCCAACACTCTAACCACTACACCACACTGGCTCCCCATATCCTATGTACCCTTTCCCTTCTTTCCTGCCTTCCCCTTTCCTCTTTCTTTGTATGTATGTTTCAATAAAACTCTAACCCTTGAATTAAGCAGAGTTGTTCTCCTAGGTATGATTAAGAGCTAGGATGCAGCAACCTACTCTGTTATATTAAAAACAATTGTTGACTACCAATTTGTAATGCTTTTTCTTCCATATTAGCTGGATTCCTTTTGGTGTCATATGCAAGTGTATGTTCTCATATGGACACTGTTGGACATTTATTTTATCTGTTGTGGAGTGTCCATATTTAGCTGAAGGGGTGCAGAAGTGGAGTTGTTCATAGGAGGCACAGATGGGATGCACATGCACATGCATGTCTCCTTGGTTGTGCATTCATTTGTGCATTGTTGCCATTTAACACAAGGGTTGCATGGAACAATCAATGCATAATCTTTGGGTGGAGGTTTAAACTATGTAGACTCTATATATTCACATTTTTATTTTTATTTTATTTTTAATGTATAAAAACAAGTGCAAAGTCTTCCTACATGACTGTATAATCTATCTGGGAAACATAAGAGTTTTTAATGACTAATGCTGTCCATCACACGTCCCTTTTAGCCAAGATTACTCACTGTTGCTTTCTGCAAAACCTATATTTGGACTGGCATAGTCTAAAACAAGACCAGGGCACAATGCAACAGTTTGGATGCGCTACAGAACAGCGAATTGCAATGTCGCCCAACAAAAGGTTCACGATTTGTCTACTTTTGATATGAATATATGGGAAGGGTGTATTCCCTGTTACAGATAAGTGTCCAATTATGGCAACAATGAGAGGCGTGAAGTACATAATGAGGATTCGGGCTGCGCAGCGTACCAAGATGTTTGTGGTTTTGAATGGGGAATTAAGCTAATAATGCGCATGCAAGGCACAATGGCAATTTGCATTGCAAAAAGACATATTACAGAAGATGGGATAGTTTCACTGTTCCATTTGTTGTCATTATTTTTTAAAAAAAAGCTTATTTGCTTTGTGTTCATTTGTTCTGTTTATTGCAATCGCATCTGCTTTGGTATTTGTATGCTACGCATTTATTTGTCCTTCCTGTTCATTTTTATTACTCATTGTTTTCAGTTGGGGGCAGCTGCTTTTCTGCTGCCCATAACTTCTGCATGTTCTATCCAACCCTAGTGACACTGGCACATGATCTTCCACCATCATATGAATCAGCTAAAGGATCAAATATCAGACATAGTGGTGTTACTAGGGGGGTGCAGGGGGTACGAAGCACAACCGGTGACACCATCGGAGGGGATGGCACTGGCCAGAAGTCAGGCATCTCCAAAGAAAGAAAGTGGGGAAATGGACCAGAACATACCGGGAAACGGACTGCTGAAGATTTATTGCAATGCATGGAAATGGGCGCAAAGTCGTACAAGGATTTCAAGACATCTCTGCTGAAAGAATTCCAAGGAACCGAGGCAAACTGCTGCGTGACAGAGGTTTCTGGGCATGTGCAGACATCGTCATCATTAAACCTGCCAGAAAGAGAAGCATCTTGCATGAGCAAATATGTGGGCTTGGAGGGAAAGTGTCTAAAAGATGTATAGAAAGGTAACTGAAAACTGAAAACTCAATAATGCCCTGTGAGATTCAGCAAACAGCTTCCGAAGGGGAATGGAAAGAAGTATCAGACCTTACCTATTGACTAGGAAAAGAGTCAATAGTGGAAATTATACACAGAACGCACAAGCATGGAAAGGTAAGCAACACCAATTACAATGGGAAAGTCGATAATATAAAAATACTGTGGCCCCAAAAAATCACAATCACGGCCATTTCTAAAATATACCATAAAAACAAAGCACAAGACGAAAAGAAAACACCACCAGGAGTCCTGTTTGCAGCATCACAAAATGTGGTTACAAATTGGTCTGTGAGGTTTCAAGTTCAAATGCAGTTTGGTATATAATCAATAAGGCGATAGATGCACTGCTTTTGTGATTCAATTTCTTTCCCCATTCTTTCCTCTCTTTTCTTTTTGCTAAGCGCTGTTTACATTCAAGCAGGTTTTAGATTTGTGCGTGCAAGAGAGAGACAACTCTGTTGTGCCATTTACTGCTGTTTGTAACTAGATTTTTTTTTCTATTTAGACATTTATTTCTAGCAGCGGTTTGAGTGTTAGCCTACAGTTCTGGAGACTAGGCTTCAATTCCCAGCTTGGCCATAAAACCCACTGGGTGACCTTCGGCAAGTCCCATGCTCTCAACCTCAGGCAATGGCAAACCTGTGAACAAGTCTTTCCAAGAAAACCCCATAATAGAGTTGTCTTAGGGTCGCCGTTAAGTCAGAAATGACTTGAAAACACGTACCAACAATTGTGGACCAGGCAAAAAATAAAGGTTATATCCCTGCACAAGGAATATAATCATGTCAGTTGCTGGCCATTGAAAATGCAGTTACTGGTCAGCTTTTATAACTGACTAATAGGTGGAGTTCTCTGGGAAACGTTGGTCTTCTAACATAAGAAACACCTGAACACATCAGACCCTACAATGGTTGTATTGCATATTCCATTACCATCGTAGCATTACAAGGTGTATTTAGTTGCATGATAGTTTACATTACCTGTTCACAAGCTTGAAATAGCGGCGCAGGTAGCCCAAATCTATTGCACTCTTGCACAGCTCCAACTCTGTCTGGGGATAGTAATGGATATAGTTCACACACATCTCTTCTGTGATTCCAAAACCTCCCTACAGGTTAAGAGGATAAGAATCAAGCATGAGGACAGGAGTCACAAAGTCACCAATATGTGTGTAGTGTACCTCTCCCGATGGACTCACCACAGTTGCTTTAGTCCGATCTTCGGTGTTGTACATGCAGGTGGTTCTCAGTACATCGCCCTGTTTATAGAAAAGCATTATCTTGACACCTTGAGGGATAAACTACTACAACAGAGTTGTGTAGTGGTTAGAGTACTGGAGTCCTAAGTTCCCTCAACCATTCCTAACTAGGTTTAGTTTCCAGCCCCTTTATCATCTTGGTTGCCATCCTCTGAACCTGTTGTAGGTTGACAATATCCTTATTGTGCCCAGAACTGGACACAAACCCTATGCTTCCCTTGACATTAATTCCTTGTTGTGCAACTGTCCCCTTTCCAGATCTTTCCAATGACCTCCAAGATAGTTTGGACTATGTGTGGGCCTAAACTTAATCTTCAGTCTTGAATGGAAGCCGCCTATTGTCAGTGGATCCCTCTCAAACCATGTAGCTTTATGATTCATGAACACCATTTACTCAAGAAGAAGAAAACCCAAGTGCTTCTGTTTGTTACAGTGAGACAGGAGAAAAAGCAAGTGCTTCTATTTGTTACGGTGCGATGGCAGTCCAGGAAAACAGCATAAAGGCACAAACAATATCAATACCTTTCTAAGAGTCCACTTACCGGGAACACAGACACCACTTTCTTTAACATGCGGATCTCCTAAGGGAAAACAGGAGCCAGACAGAGAAAGAGTCATGAAAGGTAAGGTAGAGTACAATAAAGTGTAGGGCTAAAAGAGGAGAAAGTGCAAAGGCAAAGTAAGGAAAGGTCATCTTAAGAGGGATAGGAGAGATTACTTGGTGTTATCCCCTGAACACTGGGGCTGGGAAGCAAAAACTGAGGAGCATCCACAGAACTCTACAAGAGAAATAAGAGCTGGTCTGTTTATTAGCTAAAAGGCCTGGTGCATTTAGGAGCTTGTCTACATGGGTGATTTACCCTGAATTTACTCCAAGCTCACAGTGTCCTGTTTACATAATGCAGGGCCAAACCCCCAAATCGGGTCCAGACTGTCTTCACAATGTCTGCACCAAATTCAGGGCTTCCTCCCTCAACCCATTCCAGGACTCCCACATACACACCATGAATACCCAAATCCGTGGTGCTCAAGTCCCATTAAATACAATGGCACAGTAAAATGGCACCTCTCTTATATAAAATGGCAAAATCAAGGTTTGCTTCTGGGAATTTGTATACTGTTAAAATATGCTCAAGCCATGGACGGTTGAATCTGTGGATACGGCATCTATGGATACGGAGAGCTGCCTGCAACTCATCTTTTGCTGCGGGTTTTGGCTGTCTTTGCAGCAACACCAGCCAACTTCACATATGGTCCTTGCAAGACCCTTGGCACCACCACTGTTGGCACAAGTCACTCTGAGGTCAGGACAAGGTGGTCCTGCTTTGATAGTGTGGCTTAGCATTTCATTTTGACCTCAGTCGTGGCACCAAGTGAAGAACAGGAGGCATGTGGGGAGATAGCCATTCATTGTTTGCTGTGAGGGGGCCAGGGCAGAATGGAGGGAAGAATACTCTGGGCGAAGGCCCTAAGAGCATTCATAGACCAAGGTTGTGGATAATGTAAACCCACAGTTGGCATATGAATGCTCTTAGAGCCTTCTTCACTGAGCTCTTTAAAATCATAAAAGCACAACACATACATGCAAAACATTGCCGGCTAGAAGTCAGCATGAGATGTATATGGACTTACATGTGCAGAAACAGAATTAAGTAGTTTCGTCACTGATTTATGTTCACCTAAGGGCTGCTGTGATGTTATGGCGTATGGTCATCTGTTGCCAGTGGAGTGACTGATGCACCATGCTCTCCATGTGTAATGGGTACCAATGCCCACTACAGTGGGGCACCCTTTTGGGAAGATGCTTCAACACCTTGGATAATTCCTTTAAAATCTGAACCAAAACCTGGAGTGGATTCGCTGCCATATGGACACGAGAGCCACCAGCCACCAGGGTTAGTAAGTTCTCCAGCATTTTCTTCAGTAGGTCAAAGGAGTTCTGTATTGGCTTTTTGGTGTTGTAATTACTTAAATGTAACTAATTCATCTAACTGGTTTAACAAAGTATTTGACTGATTGAGGTAAGGAGAAAAGCTATACCTGGAAATGAGGGCTGTAGTGTCTGTCTATGTTTACAATCTCCTGCTCCTTCCCTTCTCGTGATAAGATGGTCACCACGCTTCTTCCGGTCAGGTGAGTGTGAAGCTGAGATGCGAAAATGTGGATCCCGGTGGGGGGCAATGCCTGGTGAGGGGGAAAGGAAAGTGGGGTGAACATACATATTTTGAATGGAAGGAAGAATAGGGGGGAGAGTCAATGGCTGCAACCTTGTTGCTTACATCAGCTTGCATAACTCAGCATACCATTACAGGAAAAATAAGGGATGGATACTAGTTGTTGCTGTTGGCAGATTGGTACTTACCACCTGGGTGCATTTATCAGTGCAGTATCCTGTCAGGTAAAAATGGCTTTCACGTGGTGGAATTGCCATCACCGGTGTGTATACCAAGCCAAGCTCCATGATACCAGCATCAAAAGGCCGAAGAGTGGCAGTGTAAAAGAGGCGGATCCCTGAGGAATCATAGTGGCCTGGGAAAACAAAACAGCACACCTTGAGATGTTATGTGCGTATATATTTGTGTCACTGGAAGTCACTGGAAGTCATCAGAAAGCTTTTGCTATTCTCAAGACATCACCTTGAGTCTCTGTACTGGGAGGAAGGTGGAATAATAATAATAATAATAATAATAATAATAATAATAATAATAATAGGTTTAGGTATCCAAGGGGGTCCTGGAACCAAACCCTTTCAGATAACAAGGGCCCACTGTATATAATGGATGCCTGAGCCCACTGTATATAACAGATTTCTGTATCCATGGATGGTCCTAAAACCAAACCCAGGGGAATCCCAAGGGCCCCACTGAATTTCTTTCCTGTGGGTGCATTTTAGAGTATAGGTCTTTGTATGGCAGGGTGGGTGAGTTATTTTCTCTTTTTAAAGAGATAGCCCTAGGTGATAAAGGCACATTACAAAGCAACTTGGGAATTTCAGGACTTGGGGACTATGCGCTGATGTACTCATGGCACACACCGGGTGATGTAACATCTTTCTCTGCCTTAAGGCTGTAATTAGTGGCAGATCCAACTTCCAAGTGGAAGAGGCTGCCCTAGCCTGGCGCACTCTTAGTCACCCTGAAATGTCATAGCTCCAGTGCACCTTAATGGCCCCTTGGGTTATCAAGATTCTGCTGATGCAGGAGAGAAGGGGAGAATATTTGGAGATGGCTAAAGACAGTCAGAAGTGCATCCTCACCACCGCACACACACACTCACAAAATGTCCCACAACCCTTCTAGATGCTGGGTAGTTGTCCGGCTGCAGACACACTGCTGAAACAGTATGGGTACAAATGAAATGGAGAATGCCAACTTTAACTAACCATCAACATCAGCAACAGAACAATACACAGATTAACATGGAATTTCCTCCAGACCCAGGTCACACAGTGTGTGTGTGGTGTGTGTGTGTATCTTCTGTGTCACCATTCTCTGAAGATGCCAGCCAGAGATGCTGGCGAAACGTCAGGGATAAACTGTTCTAGAACATGGCCACATAGCCCGAAAACCCCACAAAAAACTATGGATGCCGGCCATGAAAGCCTTCGATTTCACATTCTTTCTATCCTTAAGGCAGGTTCCCGTGTTTCTATGGGTTGCCTCACTAGTAGGCCTTTAAAAGATTGCTCTCCCCACCCCACAAACCTGCCTGGTTTGCCTCAGAAGAGAGGGGCGCCTTCAGCCTATGTGCCATCCATGTGCCTTTGTGTGTATTTTGGGCACCGGCCAGATTTTCTCATTACTTTTTAAGCTTCTGTCTCCAGCTTGGGCACAAAATGAAATGGATAAGAATAACAAGGGAGATATTATTGGTGAAAAGAAAAGAACCAACAAAAATGATTATTTATAGCCAAGTGTGATATGACTGAAGAGCAGCCCAGATGCTTCAGTTTTCTAAAATTATTCCAGAGAGTCCAAGGAGCGAGCAGTTTTGAGCTTATGGAAATGCAGGCACTTTGTGCTGCGTTTTCTTCCTCGTGTTCAAAAACCTGCCTGCTGGCTGCTAATAGGCAGAGAAAGCAGGGGAAGAGTGTGCTCCCAGTTGCTCATTAATCTGAATGGCATCTCATGGCTTCCAGCCCAGGCAGAAGTTACATCTGGACAGGCCACATCACGACCAAGGATCCAAGAGTAAGCAGTCACAAGATGGGACTGGAACTGGTTCAAGGGTCTTTGAGATGTACAAGTAGGTAGTCAGTCTTTGTTCCAAAAGTTATTTGCATCAGTTTGCAAAGGAAGTTGCCAATTGCTTCGGGAGATGGAAACTGAGAAAGTAACAGGTTATAAGTAGTGGCAGCTGGGTGATCTGATATCAGGAGTATGGTGAGCAACCATGGGTTTTAGGATGCATCTACAGTGTAGAAATAATGCAGTTTGACATCACTTTAAATGTAGCGTCGTCCTATAGAATCGTGGGAGTTCTAGTTTTGCAAGGTCTTTAGTCTTCTCTGCCAAAGAGTGCTGGTGCCTCACCAAACTACAAATCCCTGGATTCCATAGGATATAGCCATGGAAGTTAAAGTGGTGCCAAACTGTATTGTTTCTACAATGTGGATGCACCCTTTCCTGAACCTATTTGCAAGTTAGTATCCAGAACCTTGGATAGCTCTTTTATCATTCGTTTAGAAGAACTATCCAACAAAACATTCTTTGGGGACTGGAAATAAAGAAGATGGAAAGGGAGCCATTCAAGGTCTGTTGTACCTTTGAGCTCCAGTGGGTTGTGGTAGTGAACTTCTAGGCGCAGATATCTGGAGGTTCCAGGGCCTCCGAAAGCGAGTCCTGCATCTTCTGGGTAGTAAAAAGCCTATG
>NC_056528.1:18358101-18370581 GCF_019175285.1 Sceloporus undulatus | reverse complement strand
AGGAAGGAAGGAAGGAAGGAAGGAAGGAAGGAAGGAAGGAAGGAAGGAAGGAATATGGGTGGTAGGTTTGGAGAAAGAACTGGTGAGAATTTATTATATTCACATCATTCCCATCCTCATCATCCCTCCATTTGTAACCCTTTATACCCTTCATTTCCCCCAGAAAGAGAACTAAAGGCTTACACATAAACATAGTTGGAAAATACCAAAACGTTAGTAATGAAGTTGAATTAAATTATTAGCAACACTAAAAACAAGTTAAAACATACCAGTAAAAATAGGTTTTAAAAAAACCTCCTGATTCCTACTACTTGGTCACAGTTAAGCAAGATCCATTGAATCAATGGGATTGATCTATGTCTTAAGTCCCCATTCAACCATTTATTGAATCTGCCCCAACAAAAGTAGATCCATTGAATCAGTTGTTGAATAGCAAGTAAATCACATGAACTCAATAAGTCTAACTCTAGTTGGGGCTAACCAATAGGATTCAAGCCAAAGAGTTTGTCCTGGCCCTGATTGTTTGCCTGTTTTACTTCTCCATGGAAAGATCAAGAAGGAGGGAATGGGACGATGTGGAAAGGGAATGATAGAATGGGATGCTCCCTATTTAACACAATGGCTGCCATTTTGTAAGACATACCTGTGCGCCCATTGCCCAGGCAGCCAGCACATGCCTGCAGTAGTTCAACCGTTCTGGCTTCATCTTAGAATCGCATGGTCCACTGTAATTGGGGAAGGTCTCAAACTGTGGGGCACACTGGAAGACCTCCATGTGGTGGACTATGGCTTCGTTCCCTTTTGTGATAACCGGCTCATACTGTAAAGATGCCAAAGAATATTGAGTGACAGTGATTCAGAAGGACCACATTCCTTTTGTCACTGATGTTCATGGTTAATGGCTGGCCTCCTCTTACGTTGCTGTTGTTGTGTGCCTTCAAGTCATTTCTGAGTAATGGCAACCTTAAGGCAACCCTATCATGGGGTTTTCTTGGCAAGATTTGTTCAGAGGAGGTTTGCCATTGCCTTCCCCTGAGGTTGAGAGCATGTGATTTCCCCACATCTAAGATCACCATGTCTCAATAATAGCTATGACTACTGTATATCACACCAATTTCCCAGCAAGGTACATATGTAATTTCGGACACTCTGTTACCATAAAGGTGTGCATCACAGCCCCCAATAGAAGATCTCAGCCATTATCTCTGGTCTCCAACTCCTCATCCATTGAGGCTGTGAGATTCAGTGGTTATCAAACCTGCCCCAAAAGCAAAAGCATCTAAGAATGTGCTTTAAGTGATAGCAGAAGGAATAAGTTTTCCGAAACAGCAGGTCCCTCTCTTGCAGTGCAGGCCTCTCTTTGCTATTTCTGTTTCAGACCTTAGTCTTGCTTCTCTCCATCTCCCATTTACTTGTTGTTTGTTTAAAATCTGGCTGAGATCTTGCATTGGAAGGCATAGCTACAGTGACGTAGCTATGTCTCCATAGCTACATCTCCCGATGTGACCCCCGAGAACCTACCTTTTCAACAGCCCTATCCAAAAGAGGAATTTCCAAGGTTCTAGAAAGTGGGGCAGTGCATGAAGACAGGCTGTTGTAAAGCGCCCCACTACCAGGAGGGCTCTAGATGCATCATCACACATCACCTCACTCTCCAGTACCTTGAAACTCCTCTTTTTAGGGGGATGAACTGCTAAAAAGGCGGGTTTGAAGGGCTGCCTTTGGTCATTGCCATAATACAGCAAGAGAGCCAGTATGGCATAGTGGCTTGACCAAGATTCTGGAGACCAGGGTTCAATTTCTTGCTTGGCCAAGAAATACACTGGGTGAGGTGGGCACGTCATATGCTTTTAACCTCAGTCAAGGCAATGGCAAGGCCCCTCTGAATAAATCTTGTCAAGAAAAGCCCATGATAAGTTTGCCTTAGGGTCGACGGAAGTCAGAAATGACTTGAAGGCACACAACAACAACAACAACAACAACAACAATGCAGCTTTTAAGGTGAACATGTTTAATTACAATGCCTGGTGAAAGCTTGCCATTCAAAATGTTCAATTGCTTCATTAGATATGCAGAGGAGCTAGATAAGGATGAAAACCCTCCCCACCAAACAAGGAAGACACATGGCCACTAGAAGCCAGACAAGGTGGGCCTCATGATGGGCTTCCTCTTGAGCAGACCATCAGTTGTGGACCTTCCTTCCAGTAGGAGTCAGGGATGGCAGGCAGCATCCTCTCTCTTGAACAGCCGGTTAAAATAATATTATCCCAAAGGGTCTTCCTGGGTCTTCTTTTTTTTTAAATGGTGCTTAAAACTGTTCTTAGTTTTTTTTCTGAAGAATATTTCATTCAGTTTTATTGTACAATGCTCTGGAAACCACTGTAAGCAGAAAAGTGATGGGATAGATAGGTAGGGAATAGATGGATGGATAGATAGATGATAGATATAGATAGATAGATAGATAGATAGATAGATAGATAGAAGTCGATAGTCTATCGCATAGATAGACAGGCTAGATGGTGGAAGGACACAGACAGACGATATAGATGGATGGATGTACAGAATAGATGATGGAAGGACAGACAGGCAGATAAAATAAATTATAGAGGATAAGATAGAACAGAACAGAACAGAATAGAATAGAAGATGATTGGATGGATGGATGGATGGATGGATGGATGGATGGATGGATGGATAATAGATAGCTGAAATAGATGATGAATGAGTAGGTAGGTAGATAGACAAATCAACAGACAGACAGACAGGCAGGCAGGCAGGCAGACGGACAGACAGGCAACAATTCATTTTGATCTTTACAAGGGCTTCCTCGCTACTAATGGACGAGTACAACTAGGTAACAGACTGACCTGTGCATCTGACATGTAGAAGGCTAGACTGGAGTCTAGTAACTCCCTGAGACAGACTGCTGTTGGTCCAGAGAAGTAATTAGCCATGGATATCAAGGACCCCCAGATCAAAGGGGCTATATGCCTTGGTTACCTCCCATGCAATGAACTTTCTCTGTCCACTAGGGATCGCACAAGTTCCAAAGCTTCTTCCTTCTCTGGCGTCTGGCCCTTCCTTGTTCATTCACACCTTGATGGTGGTGTGTTTGTGTGTGTCTTTTAACCTCCTTGGGAGGAGTTGTTCCATGGGCATCCAACTATGACTTTGAGATCTGCTGAATCACATAACTTTAACCACCATCACCCCTTCCTCCATTGCAAGCCAGGAGACAGGGCCTGACTAATGTTCTCCACAGCTGATGAATCAGGACTTTTGCTAGAATTGCCCTCCTGGCTGGTTGACTTTCCCCATCATTAGCGCCGTTCTCAGGTTTCATGCTCATCCTATAACAGTTTGCGCAGCCTGAACAAGCCCCAGCGTGGAAGAAAGTATGCCATTATCATTACTGTTGCAAAGATGCCTAAGGCAACATTAACTGGAGACATGGGAATGGGTTCAAATAAGGGAGAGAGAGAGAGAGAGAGAGAGAGAGAGAGAGAGATCATCAGAAATCTCAGTGCAGAGGACAGTTTTGGTGAAGTGTGCCACACTTACCATGACAATGTGATGCTTTCCAAAGCCATCTGGAAGCTCTGTCATGTAGCACCAGTATGTTGTCTCCTGGCTGGGTATGCTCACATTAGGAGCTCTTATCACCATGGTCTTCAGGTCGCCAGGTAGGGAGGGAATGCCGACGTCTGGTTTCAGCAGCTGTACCCTTTGCACTCCTTTCTGACGGAGAGCGGAAACATTGATCGCTTGGAGGGAAGGGACTGGCTTCTCCAGAATCCCATAGATAAGATGCACAGTACCATCCTGGAAGGAAAGAAGAAAGCAGGTCTGTTAGTCAACCAGATCAGTGAATACCATTTCAAGAAGAATATGTACCAGATACCCTGGGGCATCAGGGTATCTGATGTATCTGATCTATGGATTAGGACTTGCAATGTTTTATGTCCAAACCTGGACAGAAACAGTTTGAAACTGTTTTAATGAGATTCTTCTAGTTTGGGCTAAACTTAGATTTGGTCTTTCGATAGTTAATATCAATCGGATGTTCTTTGAATGTTTAATAGCCACCATGATTGATTCTAACTAGGGCTATTTTGGACCATAACCTCCCACTACCTAATTTAAACTCTTTCAGGCCCTAAATAAATCAAGTAATAATAGGCAGGAGATGGCTCTAAATTTCTTTTCAGTTTCACTGTAAACCAGATTGCAGCCACTAATTTCAACGCCTGACAGCATTTGATAGATGGGATGCATAAATATGTAGGGTCTCCCATGGCAACATAATACTTAATATTGGTCAGTATCTAGCGGTCCACAAGGTGCTAAATCTGATGTGGGAAATTGAAGAGGGATTCAGAAATGGGAAGTCTTCAGAATGATTGAAAAATGGCAGTTTAACATTCATGTTCAAAATTCAGATGTGAGATTTCTGACTTGAGCAGGAGAACGATTAGGGACCTTGGCAGTATTTTAAGGTAGAAGGGTCAACGTCAGGTATATACTTGCAGGGCAATGACATATTACTTTCCCCATCCTTTAACATGGAACCATCCTTAAATGTGAAATCTCTCACAAGCACAATTTGTACTTAGGAGTGCCCAGGCTATGTTTAGGGTAGCTTATTCCCAAATAAGCATGTAAGAAATAGACCGCAAGGAGCCTTTATTAATCCTGGAATAGCTCAGTAACACCCATTCTCTTTGTATTTCTTGCAGTTAGTGCACTTCTGATAGACGTAGGAGATTCAACTACATGGGAGTCTTGGGCTGCATCTACACTGTAGAACTAGTGCAGTTGGATGCTGCTTTAACTGTTATGGTTCAATGCTATGGAATTTTGGGATCTGTCTGAGATCTGTCTGTCTGGGATCTGGCATCTATCAGAGAGCACTGGTGCCACAACAAACTATAAACCCCAGAATCCCATAGGATGAAGCCATGACAGTTAAAGCAGTGTCAAACTGCATCAACTCTACACTGTGGCAATAGCTTAAATGGTTCAATTTTTCCAGATCATGGAAAGGGGCTCAACTTCCCCAACCTAGTCTAATGTGGGCTGAAGTCACCCTCCATCCATTCTGGTACTATGACACTGGAAAAACTACAGATCATTGCATGTTGCAGCATATGCAAAGGGCACCTGCAGAATTTGTATGGTGCTCAATAAAGTCTCCAAAGAATTATACCTCTATTAGGTAGTCCTTTGGGTCACAGGTGTCAAAGGGCCTTTTAAAGAGCAGGTAGAGTCCCTCTGTGCTCTTCTGTGCTTGAAGGAGCTTGTAGCTTTGCTGGGTGTCCATGTGCAGTTGTCCATAGCGATCGCTCCAAGCATCCTGTGGGTAAGGAACACCGACAACAAGTCATAACCATAAAGAAACAGAATCCAGCATACAAGGCTATCTCCTTACCTGGATCAACCTCACCACCACAACCCTGTAAGGTTAGGTGAGGCTGAGAGAAAGTATGTATCTTGCGCAAAGTCACTGAGTAGGTCTTGAGGTTTAATGGGAACATGAACTAGGATCTCCCAAGTCCCAGACATGCACTTTTCCCACTACATCACTCTAGCTGTCCTAGAAATACATGCACCATTGTTTTCTTCTGGAGCAAAAGGGACTTGAAAAGTATGAATGCATGAGCATTTCCCTAAAGCAGAGTCTGCAGACAAGCTGGAATCATCTCATGCCAGCAACGATTTAATAAATGCAGGTATACTTCACTTAACAAACTCTATGTATGTGTCCCTGGACATTATCTCTTTTGGACCAGAGGCAGAAATCACATGGAAAAGACAGAGATATGTTGCTGCGCCACAAAAAAAGAAGAGTGGCTAAACTGTTTCGGTATACTTTTCATTCAAACCTAACAATATCCACAAATGAAATGAGACCACCACATCAGGTAAGCCTAGCCTTATTAAACAGAAACGTTCTGAATTTTCTAGAGACAACTTGAAAGCGTCTTCTAAAATTTATCCAGGGATGGGTTTCCACATTTCTTGGGAGCTCAGTTATAACTGAAAAACAACAACATAGATACTCAGGACTGAGTTCAAATCAGGGTAAAATTAAACCAAGGAAGGTTTCCTGGCTCAGAGATCCAAAAGACAATGGCCATGGCTGAGAGGTTTGTGTGTGTGTGTATGCTTTTGTGCCTTCAAATCATCTGCCGACTTACAGTGTTTGTTGTTGTTGTGTGCCTTCAAGTCGTTTCTGACTTATGGCAACCCTAAGGCAAATCTATCACAGTGTTTTCTTGGCATGATTTGTTCAGAGGAGGTTTGCCATTGCCTTTCCCTGAGGCTGAGAGCGTGTGACTTGCCCAAAGTCACCCAGTGGGTTTCATGGCCAAGTGAGGAAGCAAACCCTAGTCTCCAAGTCATACTCCAATACTCAAACCACTACACCAACCCCCATGAATTTTCTCTAGAGTTTTCTTAGGCAAGGGATACTCAGAGGTGGTACTGATAGTTCCTTCCTCTGAAATATTGCCTATAGCACCTGGTATTAATTGCTGGTCTCCCATCCAAGTACTAACCAGAGCTGACCCTGCTTAGTTCTAGGATCAGTCAAGATCTGGTATCAAGAAGGGTATTTAGGCCTTTGCTGAGAGTGACTTACCGCAAAATAAGACTGGGCTCCATCACTCCAGAGGACGGCCAGATCTGCATTCTCAAAGTCTCCTCGATCTGACATCCCAAAGAGCAGCCCATATTTCAGTTTCTTGACCAAAATCTGGAAATGCACCTCTTCCTGGTGGTAGCTGACGTTCCAGGAGAGCTCCAAGACCCCTTGAGGATCCAGAGGGACTTTGTACGGGAAATAGTTCTCTCTCGGATCAGTACCTTGCAGGGCGACCACCAAGATGACCAGGAAGACAGCAAGCATAGTGAAATACATGGAAGCCACTTCTCGGAGTCGGAAAGCTGGGCAGGAAGGTCTCACCTGCCGCCTCCCCATGGTTTGCATCCTAGAACTGAAAAGGAGTCAGACGAGAGCTTGGCTTCCCCTCCCATTTATAGGATAGCCCTTTGAGGCAAACTGGGTAAATAATGCCTCCTAATTACATTTCGTGGATGGGAAATTGAATTGTGGCATTGACCCACCGTCCTCCAGGTCCAAACCTTTGCTGTTCTCGCTGCTTGTCCGTAATTGGCTCTAATTGTTCATGGACATTATCAGTGGGAATCGAACAAGACTGGATGGATGTCTTCTCCTCTTCCCCCGCCCCCATGTTTCCAAGGAAGAAACAACAGCAAGGCCATGCGTCCACCTGCAAACTGTGTGTGCATTCAGTTCCATCTCTCTGTGTTGCTTCCTCTCTATCTAAGAAGCATGGCTTTGTCCTAAGTGAAACATTTTCTGCAGATGAAATAGGCTGGAATGCAATGCTATCATACTTCCCAGTAGCAAAGATACCTCGCCTTCCTCTTCATCTTCCAACCCACATCCATCCATAACCTGATATACACATGCTTATCCACACTGAGATCCATATTGAGATCAGCAACCCAAACACACCTTGTCTTAAATCCTATTGTTTCTCCCATCCAAAGCAGTCCGTTGGCTCAATTGGATGTACCGATGTGTCAACAATGGTTCAACAGTGGAGTCAGGCTGCATGTACACTGCAGAATCAATGCAGTTTGATGCCGCTTCAACTGCCATGGCTCAGTGTGGTGGGATTCTGGGAGTGCTTGGACTGTGTATTACTGCATGGCATGTTTGGACTGGATGGACCTTGTGTCTCTTCCAGTTCTATGATTCTATGATCACATAGAAGTATTTGAAGGAATGGAAAAGATGGCTCCCTTTTCTGGTCCATCTCAGGTTTCTCCCAAGTTGCCTAATGGGGTGGCCACCCAAAAATGAGGCCAGGGATGCTGTGTCTTCAGAAATACCTGCTGAAGTTCCCTCTTCCCTACAACTAATGAAAGGCACAAGGAAGCCCTTTTTCATGCTGCCATCCTTTGCCCACCACATGTGACATAGCCTTTTAACAATGACCACAGAAAGGACAAAAGGAGTTGGCCCTCATATCTATTGTGAATCCCATGTGGTGTTCTTCAATGAAGAAGACATCACTGTCATCCAGGTAAGGATGAGCATGTATACCACCTACATCAGTCCATCACCACAGTTCTCCACATTTTTGCCATACCTTGGGCACCAAAGGAAGGCCAAAGAGAAGAGCCCTGCACTGGTAAAGTTCTTTCCTTTATGCCAGCCTTAGGAATCTGCTTCACACCAAGGCCATCAGAATGTGAAAGTATGCCTCTTACAGATCTATAGAGGCCTTGAAATTGTCTTGATTTTAACACCTTCTGAAAGGTATGAAAACGCACCATGCAGCCCTGCCAGTGAGTTACAATGGTGCTGTACAATTTTAGATTGGAAGCTCCCATTGTGCTTGGAAACAACAACCAAAACCTGCACCTGCTAAAGTCTGCTCTTCTCTGCAGCGGAACAAACACTGCTGCCTGTGACTGATTCCCAGCAGCTGCACAGACCCTGACCTCAGCTTGGTTGGGAGGCCCGGAGGCTAAACACACACACAAACTCACACACACACCTTTCTTTCTTCCTCTCTTTGTGCCAGATTACATTTCAGGTTCCTTCATCCGGATGCAGCGGAAATGCTGAGGAAGCAAAAGGAAGCTTTCACTTCAGCTCCTGGAGATCTGATACCCAGGAAAAGAAACACAGTAGTTGGTGCATGCTGAGGGTGGGGGTGTCTTGGTTGGTGGAGACGGCCAGGCTTACAATGTAAAAGTGCTATAAATGCAAGATACCGCATGGAACCACAATAATCAAAGGACCCTGCCAGTGGTGGAAACTCTTCTACTGTCCATGCAAATATGGAGATTTCATCAGTGCCGCATTGTGTTGGTGAGACTTTCTTCTGCTGAGCAGCAGATCTTTGCCCACAGTTGGCCAAACCATGGCTCAGTGGCAGAACATGTGCATTGCCTACAAATGATCCCACATTCAGACTGGCAATGCTGGGTCAGTGGCTTGACTTGATCCAGGATCATGGGATCCTAACCTCTACTGAGTCAGATCAGAACCTTTATGACACAAGCTGCATCTGAACTGGAGAAAGAATGTGGTTGGACATTATTATTATTATTATTATTATTATTATTATTATTATTATTATTATATCCTGCCCTTCTCCCAGGGCTGGGACTCAGGGCAGCTTACAACATTTAAAAACACCATATAGGTAAAAGCATACAAAAATAGTATCTTAAAATAGAATTAAATTACTACAATATTTAAAACAAATTCAATGCTAAGATCAAGTAACATGTCTTGAAGTGCCATGGCTCAGTGCTATGAAATCTTGGGATCTGTAGTTTGTTGTGGCACCAGAGCTCTCTGACAGAGAAGGCTCAATAACTCACAAAGCTATAAATCCTAGAATTTTATAGCATTAAGGCATGGGAGTTAAAATGGTGTCAAACTGCATTATTTCTGCTTTGCAGATGCACCCACAGCTACGACGGTTTCCTTCAGTTTCCTGAAGATGCCAGCCACAGATGCAGGTGAAACCTTAGATATAGCCATGTTAGTCTGTATGTATCAGTATGTAGAGAGCTCTTGTAGCATTATTTGAGATCTTGTTAGTATCAAAGTTGATACAAGACCTCTAAATATACTTAATGTTAGTTCTGAATCATATCTACCTTCACCTCACCCCAGCCACCCACATTCTCTCCATAGCTGGGATCTGCATTGCTCCTTCTTCCAAACAGAATCCTGGCTTTCAGTTGGGTCGCTACTGAACATCAGCACATTTTTGTCCTCTTGGACCAACATCAGGCCTTGTTCATGCCACGTAAAACAAATGGGCCAATCAAAGTGTTCCTTCACCCATACAGTCCCATGTTCTCCCCATCCTAGCACCTCTCAAGTCCCAGGAGGAGAAGCGATTAGTACCCCTGTATCAGTATGGAGGAGAGAGGCAATTCAGACTACAAAGAAGCAGTTGGCCTCAGCTTGGGAGGGAATAGGGAAATAAGGGCATATGCTTTTCCTTCCGCCTGGAGCCTAGAACAGCCATGTTTTTATGGTCCGACTTGCTTCCCTGCTCAGGCTTGACAACTACTGTGGAGAGGTTTGGGGATGGAGCACAGGACAAGAGAATATCCCCCCCCCATCCCCATGACTGATCTAAAAATGGAGATACGTGTGTGTGTAAGCGGCACTTACATTCACGCACGTCACTAACAGGATGCTGCCGAATATCTCCTCCACCGCCGTTGCCATCTTCGTCCCCTTATCTCCCCTTCAGGGAGGTTTGGGAGAAGTCATCCTCTGTTTTGCAGCAATAGCGACCTCTCCTCTGTGTGTTGACAAATGAGCCACTGGATCGTCTCTGAAACAACCTTGGCATTTGAGGGTGGAAAGAAGCAACGACGACAGCGAGGCTTTCGGCAGCTTCTCTGGCAGTGCCTTCCATGGGATGAAATATTTTCTAGGGCCAGGCATAGGGATTCCTGTTCTGTTCCTTTCATTCCTTTCTTGCTGTTTTCTGGGTGTTTCCAAGTTGCAGAAGTAAAAGCAGTTTAACTGCAGTGACTCTATCTGGGATTTATAGTGGCACCAAAGTTCTCTGACAGAAAAGGCTAAATAGCTCACAAAACTACCGATCTCAAAATTCCACAGCTTTGAGCCATGACAGTTAAAGTGGTGCCAAACTGCATTAAGTCTGCAGTGTAGATGCAGCCATGAAGAGCAGAGAATGGCTCTCATTCAGAATCTTTATCATTGCAGGAACTCAGATCTGGTACATGAAGTAATGATGACCATTTCTGACCATGTGTTGAGTCCTTCCTGGCATGCCATGCCATGCCCTACTCTGCCCACATCAAATGAAAAGCAGAGACTGAGCGTTCAATGTCTCAGGATTTGTTACAGCTGCAAAAGTGGCGAGGTTATAAAGAAATGGGTGCTGTTCCTGAACATCAAAGCAAGTCTGACATTTCAGACATTTACTTACAAATTCCCTTCTTCTGTTTAGCACTGGATATTGTTTTTTTATATATATAGTTTTGTATGTGAACAAAACCATGGAATTAATCATCAAACGTTCAGTATTTTTAGACAATATAAACAGCAATAAGCCATGAAAGTGACAATACTGAGACTCCTGCCTTAACGCTTTCAGGGCTATGGCAGCTGCATTAGTCAGTCCCAACAATAAAAAAACCCAAAACCTAACTCTTTTGGCACTTTAAACGTCAACAAATGTAACGTGATCAAATGCAGAGATTGTTTCAGTTTAGAGACATTAATAAAGGGGTGCCTTTGTCGTGCCAACCTGTTTTTGTACACCCTCCGCTCTCATGAATTTAGTGTTCCATTTAATTCTGGCAACAACACCTTCCTCCCCCAGACTTTTCATAAAACAACAATTCAAATGGATGATCCATGATTGGGGGGGAACCATCATTCAGTTCCAATTCTTGGATTTGTAATTTAGGGCCCGAACAGACAGGCCAAAACAAAGCTGCTTCAGGTCACTTTGGAGGTATGCTGTTTAAATGATGCATGCATCCTAAGAGGCCATAAGCCACGCCAAAGCCATGCTTTAGTCCTAAGGACTTGGGTGCAGCTTTGGCGCATCTTCGGGCCTCATAAGATGTGTCATTTAAATAGCATACCTCCAAAGTGAGCTGAAACAGCTTTATTTTGGCCTGTCTGTTCAGGCCCTTAGTCTTCTCTGACAAAGAGCTGCCACATCAAATGAGAAATCCCAGATTCCATAGCACTGAGCTGTGGCAATTAAAGCAGTGTCAAACTGCATTATTTCTGCAGTGGAGATTCTACCAAAGTCTTCCTATGGGCCTTTCCGCCACCTTCACCTCCACCCGCAATGCTTGACCCTTTTCAATGCAGCCACCTCCACATCATCCCTTCCTAAGTTCCTCTAATACTGTGATCCTGGGTGGGAGGAATGAATTGGTGCCTCCCGTTATTTTGTTTTCTTCCAATGTACCCTCCCGTTCCTGTGATTATTGTTGTTGTTATTATTCCCCTTTGTGCCTCTGAATCCAAATGCCACCTTTGTAATATATCCCCGGAGAGGTTGGCGCTGCGGGTAACACCTTTACAATGCAAACAAAACCCAACACAGAGCTCTTTGCGGCAGCATTTTGTACGTACTTGTTAGCTTTCACCGACATGAGAGGGAATTATAAGGCTGAAAATGGGAGTCTCGCAATGGTGGCATGGGGGCCTTTTATGCCATCGACCCAGGAGGGCTAATGAGCGGCCCACAAGAGGCAAGGGTTCAATGTTTTGTGTGTTCAACACAAACGCTTTGTGTTTGCTGAAGCTGGTGGAAAACACACCTGGGAGTCCTCCCACCCTCCCCTTGCATCTGCCTTTGCGGTAAGAGTGAAAATGGAGCAGGCGGTTCTCTCCTTTTAATATTTCCCTTCTTGTTCTTGGAT